>NW_007399277.1:0-859 GCF_000475195.1 Diaphorina citri | reverse complement strand
CTTCTTTGCTGTGTTATTGAGTGTTCTTTTTTGTAAAAGTTTTTCTCAACAGGAAGGGTGAAAAGTATGATCAATTGTCAGTCAAGTTTCTGTTCTTGGTGGGCTCTGTGAATGAAACAATTGAGTAGTAACATTGCAATGCCTGTGTGTTGTGTGACTTCAGGAAATACTGAAGGAGAGAGTACAGAACACACATAAACAATGGAAGGACCAGTGGATAGAGCTGGATTGAAGAGAAAGCTAGATGAAACCAAGAGTCCATCAGAACAGGAACAAGCAGAGGAAGCACCCACAGTAACTGGCAACATTGATTTGAACATGCCTGTTGTTGATTCTGTATTAGAGCCTTCTGATACACCTAGTGCTCATAAGATGGATGAAATGGAACTTCAAGACTCTGATCTCATGACACAGGATATTCCTGTTACTTTGGCCGAAGGAACAGATGTACCTGTCACACTCAGTAGTGAACAATCCCATGTTGATACTTTACAGTCTGAATCACAGCTACCTGGCTTGGATGAATTGGGTCAGGCTGAAATTGGAAATGTGATGGGAGAATCTGAACAACCTATGATCTCTGAGCCAAGTGTACCCACTACTACCATTGCTGAGAACACTTCTGTCAATCTATCTGAAACTATGGTTCAACCAACTCCATTATCTTTACCTGTTCTGGACTTGCCTTCACTTGATGGCATGGTATCTAGACCGGAGCTAGCATCTACTACTAACATTCCTGAGCTGATCACTACACCAGCAGAACCTGTGCCAGTCAAGAATGATACAGTTCCTGCTGAGACAAACATAACCATAAAGCATGAGGAGATTGATATTAAACCAGAACTACCTCTCTCTG
>NW_007399276.1:0-859 GCF_000475195.1 Diaphorina citri | reverse complement strand
ATCCCGGCCAAGGCGAAAATTTTCCAAACCAAACTTTTCCGTTCTTGGATAGGCATGGATGTAGAAGAAGAAAGAAATAGTACCTAATTACTCCTTCAGTTAAAAAATAAAGTTTTCTTGATAGAAGAAACTGTAACAACGGAGGTCTCTATAGTCAAGAATTGAAAAGAGGAGGAAGACAGGATAGAAAAATCTGGTGTGAACATCATACGACTTTCCTTATCCTACTGAATGATGCTTATTTGGGTGTTCTCCTAACCTAACTTTTACAATAGCTCTAACCGTAGAGTCGGTATAGCTGAAAACCGCCAAAAACGGTCAAACGGTCAAAAACGACGTGTTTTCATTAAATTTATCCTCTCGCCATGGGTCATATAACCCCGTGACATTGTTTAGGATAAAATTCATCCCAGGATTGAATCGAACCCGCAACCTAGCGGTTATAAGTTATAAGGCAATACCTAATTCCCGTTTTTTTTTCTCGTGTCTGTTTCAGTACATTGGCACTCTAGACGTTCCAAGACCGACCAGTCGAATAGAAATAGTAGCGGCCATGAGGAGAATACGAGTAAGTTCATAATAGGTAATAAACAAACAAACAAACAAACAAACAAACAAACAAACAAATTAATGGATTTCAAACTAACTATATTCAGGAACTAATAAAGAGTAGAACTTTGTTGATAGATATTATCTTGATTCTTTATGAGTTCAACAAAGAATGACAGTGAAATTGTAGGTAGGGTGCCTGGTTGTACCTTGGCCCCCAAAATCACTTTTCGATTTTTTTAATTTTTTCTATTAATGTTATTGGCATAATTTTAATTGATTTAGAAAGGAAATTTTCTTGGCTATCTAT
>NW_007399274.1:0-859 GCF_000475195.1 Diaphorina citri | reverse complement strand
TCAGTATTATGAATATTTATTTCTTTAATCTATCCAATTTCCCATTATGCTAATATTAAATTGGCGTGGGTATATTTGATGTTTTTGTTTCTTTTCATTGAAACTACCTGTATTTGCACATATCCAAATTGACTTTCCCCTTCCTATATAACAAGCACTTCAAATTACAAGAACGAAGCTGATAATTTCCACATACTCGCACGGGAAAGGCCAAGAAAGAAGAAAATGTATACCTACCTGATTTCTGATTGTTCTCACTAGATCCTTACTGTCAGCTGTCACCATGTTAGTCATACAGGCCCGAAGAGCCATGATGGCATTTATGCATATTTATGCTAATCCTTGTGCAAATATTACAATAGGGAACATTTTACTTAGGAGAGAAAAACTCCCCCTCCAGTCTTTTACCCTTTACCTTTTTTACCTCAAGATATACTTGGGTTAAGTCTCCCGCATTTTTGCTACAGAACGGGAATTGAATTGCTAAAACCGTTTTAGGCTGGGAAACTTTTGCTCTTGAGGGTTTTCTTGGCTATGTAAATGGACTGAGTTTGATGAACTGTTTCTAAAGGCGCGTATACACTATACAGTCGAGTCAGGTCAGCGATTAAAACTCGTATAAAGTACTAGACTAAATCCCATATTATAAAGCAGTCAAATAAAATCCCATTTTGCCTCTCAATCTCATTGAGTTGCCAAAGTAGGTAGTTAGTTAAGCTCTAAAGTCAAAAGATTTTGATAAATTTAATGAAAATGAGAGAACTAATATTTTTAGTGGATGTGACAGAAGTACCAATTTCCATCATAATAATATGAGAGAAATATGTTTTTTTTTTTTTTTTTCTCCCTCCTCTCTCTT
>NW_007399273.1:0-859 GCF_000475195.1 Diaphorina citri | reverse complement strand
GTGTATATTCGAAGACAATGTAAACGAGTTCCGATGCCCGGTGTGTCGACATTTGAACTGTTTGACCTGTCAGGTAAGCATTGGCAAAGTCGGTGAATAATAAAAAACACAATCAGAATTAAGGGGGAGGCTGAGATTTGGAGCATCCACCCTCTGGTATATCACTATTTTGACAAAATCCTGAATACAGGCTTGTCACTGTTTGCTGGAATTGAACTCTATAGGGTTCCACATAAATGTCGGCAAGTTATTTCTTCATAGCCAGCCTAATTACTAATTAGCTTAGTTGGTAGCGTGTCTGCCTTGTAAGCGCTACGCCGCAGGTTCGATTCTCCCCCGGAGCAAATTTTATCCTGATGGAATAATGTTCGTTCTCGGAACGGCTGACTTTCTCCTATCCTGTCTTCCTTCCCTCTTTGATTTCGGAACGATAAGACCTTGGCAGTTAATGTAGGGCGTGTATGGCGGCCATACACTCTAAATTTACTCAAATACCCTTAAATATTGACTTTAAATATTTATGAAGAAGCATGTGCATAACTTTTGTCTCGCTCGAGGACGTAAAACTGAGACAAAACCAGCCCTGTCAAGCCACAGACAATAACACTGGCTCTTTTGAGGGTACCTGAATGGGGCTATGGTCAAGTCCGTCTCAGGAAGTAGGGTATAACGACATAATTATGTACCTGAATATCCCTCATCAGACCCCTACAATTTAGGGGCCCTGAGCTAGCTCTCTGGCCTTGATGACACCTCTTGGTATCCTCTTAATGGGATAGTAAGTATATGGACTCACAGCTTTTCTCTGGAATAAACCTGAGTATGCGGACTCTTTAGAGGTGCTGCAGGTGAATTTTAG
>NW_007399272.1:0-859 GCF_000475195.1 Diaphorina citri | reverse complement strand
TACGCTGTGAATAATATTCTAAATACCTACTTACCGAGTGAGTGTCTTCCTTTATATTAAACTTAGAACACTCAAATTTCAATGCAAAACCAGTAGTGCCTAATAATAAAAATCAGTGGAAAAACACCCGAATCTAGTGGATTTAGGTCGAAATATCCATTCACTGTTGTTATTCGTACAGTGACACTAAAACTTGGCGACTATTACTTATGCAACGTTATAATAGAGACGATCACAAATATGACAAATCACTATCAATTGGAAAAAAAGTCGACTTTGTCCAATGTTCCATCTATAAACATGACTATTGTTAATGGATAACTGTCAGTCCTTTGTGTTCTGTTCTACGTGTTTTTAGCATGGATGTGTTTTACTTTGTTGTATAGGAACTCTTTACTTGTACTGTTTCGGATACCTAATGTAATGTAACCTAACTTAATGTAATGTAACCTAACCTAATGTAATGTAACCTAACCTAATGTAATGTAACCTAACCTAATGTAATGTAACCTAACCTAATGTAATTTAACCTATATAATGAGGTTTCAATTAACTGGCTATTGGCTTCAACTCAGGTGATGGGAAACAAGTAGCTATGTATGTTTATTTATGTATGTATAATGTCCAGTGTCCTGATCTGTCTATAGTCATATTGATCATCCGCAGGGCATTCTTTGTATTTATATCTATTTTTGTACATTTTCTTCTATTTCTGTTCTGCAATCTTTTTCAAAAACATAAGATAATTCGTAGGTAAGTACATACGTTATTTACACCAACCTCAACCCCGAGATCCAAAGGTCACCGCAATAAACACCCACTGAGGTTGGTCAGTTTGACCTGTATTCTTTATGAGTAT
>NW_007399271.1:0-859 GCF_000475195.1 Diaphorina citri | reverse complement strand
GTCAGACTTTACGCAGTTGTTTTTTTCGTCCGTTAGGTAGCGCCACTATGCAAGCGCGCTAGCGGAGGAGCAGAAAGATCTGCGCAGAAACGTATGCGCACAAACACATTAATTCGTGGCCTGCGAGGGAGCTTTGCGCAGGGCATTTGATGTGACGTCATCGCTAACGGGAGCGTATGCCGTGACGTCACAGTTCACGATTTACCGCCATTTTTTTAATCGATTTATCTCGGGATCAAGAAGTCGTAGAAGAAAAAGGAAAATTCCGTTGGTCTTCATTTTTCCTGCTCTATGACTTTGAAACATCACCAAAGTAAGCGCAACTGATCTATTCTCCTCCTCCCTCCTCTTTTGATTCTTCCCCTCCTTATTTTTTTTTCTTCTCACTCTTCTGCCTTTCGTAATTCTCCTCCGTTCTCTTCTTCTTCCACCTCTCCCTCTTCTTCTTTTTCTTTCTCTTCTTCCGCCCCTTCCTCTTCTTCTTTTTCTTTCTCTTCTTCCACCTCTCCCTCTTCTTCTTTTTCTTTCGTAAGCGCAACTGATCTATTCTCCTCCTCCCTCCTCTTTTGATTCTTCCCCTCTTTATTTTTTTTTCTTCTCACTCTTCTGCCTTTCTTATTCTCCTCCGTTCTCTTCTTCTTCCACCTCTCCCTCTTCTTCTTTTTCTTTCTCTTCTTCCACCCCTTCCTCTTCTTCTTTTTCTTTTTCTTCTTCAACCCCTTCCTCTTCTCCTTCTCCTCTTCCTCTTTTTCTCGTTTTTTAGGTTCAAAGAATTTTGTTCGTTTGCGGGAAAAAGCGATTATCTCTAGGCCGAAATGTGTCATGGCTTGTGAGTGTGTGTGACCCCTTAAGGGACGCG
>NW_007399270.1:0-859 GCF_000475195.1 Diaphorina citri | reverse complement strand
GCTACGCCGAGCAAGACCACTAAATGGATGAGTGACATGAGGTTTATAGAGTACGGCCATGCCTTAAGGATTTCGGCTTGTAGTTTATAAAAGGGGAGTTTAAGATTGGGGAAGAGCGAGAGTAAGAGGGAATAGGCAGAAAATTCGGGAAATTAGTAGATTTAGAAATAAGTAGATTAGATTAGAGTAACTTTACTAATAATTTGTCACCTGTGTTTGTCTTGCAGAGAAGAGAGCGAGAGCGTACTTCAGCTGAAGGGTCTCACTCCCACTGGATCTTTACCTCTGGGAGCGCTATCTGGCGGGAAAACTTCTCTCAAAAACGGTAAGTTGAAAAAGAAGAAGAATAGGGTGGGGTGGTAGAGAATGCCATAGGCATTAACCCCACCCTTGATCAAACTTTGTTAATTTTATCCTCAATTTTTGTCCAACTTGTATATATATTTTTGTAAATAAAGATTTGATCAAATTGTGTAATAATAATAATAATAAGAAGAAGAAGAAACATTGTTATAAGTTAGAACAATAAGGCCCTAATAGGGGTTAATGTAACGAGAGGGGTAACGTGTCGCCGATTAGTAGAGGCATAAACACCCTTTATTTAAAACCCTTAGCAGTGACATTTAAGAGTTTAAAAAAAAGAAGAAAAAAAAAATCGTCCTTTACATACATATCCTAAGTCGTTCTTTTTATAATAGGTCAACTATTTACAAAACCTCGCCACCATAATCTATATCTAAAGGTCTGCTTGTTTTCTATGTATAAGACTAGGGTCTTTCTGAAATAATTCATCATTGTTCTCTCGTTTCGCAGCTTTACAAGGATTCTCACCCAATCACAAAATCACCTCGTTTGCCGA
>NW_007399269.1:0-859 GCF_000475195.1 Diaphorina citri | reverse complement strand
TACACAAAATAAATTCGTTCCAATGTTCTATTTTCAAAGTGATCTTTTCTTACTACATTAGAACTCCAACTCAACAGCTGGAGTTCATCAGAGTGTTAGTGAACGGAGCGGACAAAACTTTTCTAATCTATTTCCATGTTTTTCTTGTGTGTTTCAGGTTTTGTTTCGTGTACATTCCACAACTGTTTCATTCGTAATCATATAAAGACATTTGTAAAGTACTGTTGTGTGTTTCTGTGTGTACCGGTTGGGACTGCCTGTAAGTAAAACTTCTAGGCAGAGGGAGAGAAGAAGGAATAGATAGGAAGATTCATAAAAAAGTAAACCGTAGATAGGAAACTATTGAATAGTCTGGTAGGTATCAGGTGTATTCTTCAATCATTTTAAGTTTTTAAGCATTGCAAGAAATATTTACTCAGAAAGCAAATTCGGGAATAATTCTAATGTCCTTGGACACACTTTGAGATCAAATCTTGATCCAGTTGGATTAAGTATCAAATCATGAATTATTTGTGGTAAAGCAGTACTGATCGGTTAAGTTTACGAGTAGATTTTGGATCAAGGTTGACCTGTTAGATTGCTTGATCCTGGATTAACATTGGTCTCAAAATGTGTCCCGGTTTGTGAAATGGGAATTCTTCTGAATCTTGTATAAGGTGTCTCAGAATCCATGCTTTACTTTACAGCATAAATTCTGGAACACCCTATATATCCAGACAAAATTTTCAGAATTTTTTATTCAAATCTCCAATTTCGTTATCGAATTTCCTGATGGACTAGAAATAATCTTATATTATAAGAACAAGAACTCATTCACAGTTCACATTTCATAGTTCACACACTGATCGCTCTATCTCGA
>NW_007399268.1:0-859 GCF_000475195.1 Diaphorina citri | reverse complement strand
GGAAAAGATCATAGAACGTGATCATTTCAACTACCCCTGGTCACAATTAGTTGACATAATCGAGGTTCTACTGTACTTTCCTTATCATAAGATAAGGAAAGTAAAAAAAAGAGGAACAACTTAAACAAAAACAATAGAGATCTTTTGCCTTAAAAAAATAAACAACTCGACAGCTGGGAAAGATTTGGAAGGCAAAGTCTTTTGCGCCCAAATTATGCTTCAGACCAAAGGAGTGTAAAGAGTGAGTGAGTTATAAAAAAGAACTACTCTTTTCGGTGAACTACTCAGTGAGTCAGCTCCTAAAACATGTAACTCATTCTACGACTCCCTCCTAGAGGGAGTTAGGATTAGACTCATTTACTGAGCAGTCCACTGAAAAGAGTAGTTCTTTTTTATAACTCACTCACCCAAAAACAAGAATATTACGTCTTGGACAAAAACAGAGAGAACCTTTTTTTCTTCATTTTAAACGGTATTAAAAAAACAGAAAAGTCAAATTTAGGACCTTGATCTCAGAATTGATTTTCTTCTTTCTAGCCTTTTCCTATTCAAATAGGGTCGGCATTTCTTGTCCCAGAATTGATATTCTACACAACTCTCTTGAGAAACAACGTAGAGATTCTACTCAACTGTAAGAGATATATCACAGGGTTCAAGTCACCTTGAGGCAGTAGTTTCGCAAGCTATGGTTCGGAGATAGTGTAAACCTCTGCAGGTAATGCACAAAGTCTATCCTGAGCACATGGTCATCGATATGAACAGAATGCGACTTGTTGATGTCGTGATCAAACGTCAAATGATTCACAATGGCAGGTACATTAATGAAGAGTTCACTACACAGTTTGCACTTGGCCATTGT
>NW_007399267.1:0-859 GCF_000475195.1 Diaphorina citri | reverse complement strand
CCGTCTGACATTACTATGGATTTAACATTGTATTCAAATTGTGTGACCTCTGAGGATTTTTTTTTTTTTTTGCAATTTTTCCCATTGAAGAAACCCCTGGCACTGACTATTCAAAAGGTTAAAAGATTATCAGAACCACACTCCTTAGAATTCTTATATCTTATTTGAACATTGAGAAATTCTAGGGAAAGGAGCACTCCTTGGAATTAATTTAAGGCGATTTTTTTCTTCTAATATTAGTTTAGATTGTTTAGAACGTGTGATCCTAGTCAATGAGTCTGTTATTATTTTATCAGTAGCAATTAGCTAATTAGTAAAATTTTTATTGTACAAGTACCCATTTCAATGTGGTACCCATGTCTTTCTGTAGATATAAAGTAGGGAAAATATTCCATTCAAAATCAGAGAGCTGAAAAAAAATACAAGAAAAAATAAGAGGGGAAAATATTTTTTTACTGTTGATAAAAAAAAAAAAAAAAAATCATTAATTTTCACTAATTAAAATCTAATTACTGTACTCATTAATTTTACTTCCGCATCAGTGGGGTATCTAAGATTCCTGGAAATCAGTAAAATATTTCTTTCGAGAAGCCCCAGTGGGATGAAAAATAACAGATGAGAAATTTTAAACAAATAAATTATGAAAAAATAAATAATTAATTGAAAAAATATTTTTTTTTTTCTAAAATCTAAATTATACTGAGCGGTCCTGGAAAAATTAACAATAAGAAGGTAAATTAATAAAATCAGGCGTAAACATCACACGACTTTCAATTACCTACACGATTTTCCCCAATTTTGAAAAGTTGGACTGATTTCAATTCTTTCTCATCACCCCATCAGTAATAGTAAAAAATAA
>NW_007399266.1:0-859 GCF_000475195.1 Diaphorina citri | reverse complement strand
TGGTGTAGTGGTTAGCGCCGTGGACTTCGGATCTGGAGGTTGGTGGTTCAAGTCCTAGTCAAGTTATAAAATTTAGCGTAGTGTATCAAACAGGGAACGACATTTGTGACAAGCATTTATGCTCAACACAATTAAAATTCCTTTTTCAAAGGAGACTATAGTTTCTTTGTACTTCGGAATGCGACGTTGAGTAACCTTGACATTCTTAATGACGTTTTTAATGGTAACTTGGATTGTGTGCACACATATGTAAACCGACGTTGAGTAACCTTGACATTCTTAATGATGTTTTTAATGGTAACTTGGATTGTGTGCACACATTTGTAAACAAACGTTTTTTCCCCGTTTTTATCCAGTTGCTCGCCCGGTTTAAATGTTGCTTAAAGTGTGGTGTGGCTCTTTACTGTTGAAGGACTCAGCCAAGAGGCTGATGAAAGAGGAAGTCCTCTGGGACTCAGCCTATTGGGGTGAAAGACCACAAACCATCAGCGGAGCACAGACACAGCCTCTGTTGGCTAATGGTCTCCTACACTCTCACGATTGCTTTTGTCAACAAAGCTTTCAGCACCCAACCAGTCTCGATGCATTACGAAACTCTCGCTATTAACATAATGACGCTGTCGTTAATTTCAATTGCCGTTTTTATTTTTAGTCCTCGTATAATCAGAGACAATCGGACTAACGTGTCGCGCTAATTGTCCGTTCACACATTGCATGGCTGTCTCGAACATTAATATCAGGCATGGCCGCATGGCCTGCAACGTGCGATGAGCGAACTGGACTTGAGAAGGCGACTTGTCTTGCAGATTGTCAGGGTTGGATAGGGTAGTTAGAGCTAAAGGTGGACACGCTAAGAGAA
>NW_007399265.1:607-865 GCF_000475195.1 Diaphorina citri | reverse complement strand
TGGGTCGATTTTTAGTAGTTTTTTGGTCATAGTTTGGAAACCACTGCGAGTTTCGGTTTTTTAGGGGATTTGGCCATGGGTCGATTTTTAGTAGTTTTTTGGTCATAGTTTGGAAACCACTGCGAGTTTCGGTTTTTTAGGGGATTTTGGCCATGGGTCGATTTTTAGTAGTTTTTTGGTCATAGTTTGGAAACCACTGCGAGTTTCGGTTTTTTAGGGGATTTTTTTTTTCATATTTTCTCACACAAATGAGCTCTG
>NW_007399265.1:0-546 GCF_000475195.1 Diaphorina citri | reverse complement strand
AAAAAAACAACTTTTGGGTATTTGTGTGTTTGATTTGTAAGACCGGTTTTAGCGTCACCTATGTTAAGCTACGCCTAGCAAGGCCAATAAATGGATGGGTGACTTAAACCTTATATTGGGAATAAATGGAGAACGGGCTCTAGTCTTGATTTTAAATAATTACATGAAAGTAAAATCGAAAAATCAAATCAAGAATAATAATAATAAACTGAATATTAAACAAATTAGGTAGGTACATAATATGTAGGTACTGATTTTCTTTAATCACGATCGAATAAACTACGGGCTAAAAAATTCCCGGAGGGACGGGCCCAGCTCGTTGGTCATAGTTTGGAAACCACTGCGAGTTTCGGAAAATCCGTTCTTAATGGGCTTATTCAAATTAAAAGGAAGCTATTCTCGAAGTTTCATCAAAATCGGTCCAGCCGTTTCGGCTGTGCGTTGATAACGATTTTTAGTAGTTTTTGATCATAGTTTGGAAACCACTGCGAGTTTCGGAAAATCCGTTCTGAGTGGGCCTATTCAAATTAAAAGGAAGCTATTCTC
>NW_007399264.1:0-859 GCF_000475195.1 Diaphorina citri | reverse complement strand
CTTTTGGTGATTTGTCTTTTGGTGATTTGCCTTTTGGTGATTTGTCTTTTGGTGATTTACCTTCTGGTGATTTGCCTTTTGGTGATTTGCCTTTTGGTGATTTGCCTTTTGGTGGTTTGCCTTCTGATGATTCATCTGTTGGTGATTTGAGGTCAATGACTTGCCAGCTAAATAGTTCCTTGGACTGAAGTGGCACTGGTTTAGATTTGCCTTCTGGTGATTTGTCTTTTGGTGATTTGCCTTTTAGTGATTTGTCTTTTGGTGATTTGCCTTTTAGTGATTTGTCTTTTGGAGATTTGCCTTCTGGTGATTCATCTGTTGGTGATTTGAGGTCAATGACTTGCCAGCTAAATAGTTCCTTGGACTGAAGTGCCACTGGTTTAGATTTGCCTTTTGGTGATTTGACTCTTGGTGAGTTGCCTTTGTTCTTTGTTGTACTTCTTACAATGGGTGATGCCTGCAAGTAGGGGAGCAAATATTCAGTTTCAGTAAGTAAGCTCTGAATTTAAATGATCAAACTGGTTGTCACTGTAGGTCACAAACAGGTTGGTTGTCACTGTAGGTAATAAAGAAAAGAAAAGTCCTATTGATGTAGTAACAACTTCAGTGCTGTCTAGGTATTTCCAAGTAGTACAGGTAACACAAATTTACCTACCTCTAAAGGTTTAGGAGAGCTTAGTTGGGTATGTGGTGGAAGAGCTGCATTTACTTCACGGAAGTCAAGAGATCGTTTGGATTTCTTCAATGGTGATGCAACAGGTGGGAAGTTCTCTGAAATCATAGGGCAACAGTTTAGTAGAGTAACAAGGTTTTAAATCCTTAGTGCATCAAGTGCCCAATTTAGATGGTGGTATAGCCA
>NW_007399263.1:0-859 GCF_000475195.1 Diaphorina citri | reverse complement strand
CTCACGCAGATCTCCTTGCGGCAAACGAGAGGGCAATTTACGTCTCAAATTACTGGGGAAGAAAGATTTGATGAGAAAAAGAGGACACGGAAAGTAAAGTAAGTAGAGGTAAGATCCACAGAGGTAAGATCCACCATTAGTGATAGATAACCTGTGTCGGAAAAAGCTTCAGACCCAGATCTCTCAAACGTTCTGACAGACCCAGATTGGAAGCTTTTCCCGCCACACACGTTCCGACTGTCAGACCTGTGGGACTGTCAGACACTCTGAGCGTGAGTGGCCAGCATTGGCTAGAGTAGAGATTTCTAAGTTGAACCCTGTCTTTTACCACGAGCTTGTCGACCAAGTGCCCCACCCATCCCTCAAACTCAAAGTAACGCAAAGGTCTCTTGGTATTGCGGCCCTGATGGGAGTCCATACAGTTCTTATAGAGGTAGAAAACTAATAAATTTCATTTCAGATTCACCATTCTCATCATCATCATCTTGTATAAATAATTACATAGTAATAAAAGAAAAAGTAAATTTATTATTTGCTCTTCACGACAAATGGTCGCTAGAAGCAAACCGCCAAACGTGGAAGAGCTCCTTTTGGAGAATATTGGCAAATTAAAAAAAAGCAAAAGAGATACTAGAAAGTAAAAAGGAAAAAAAAATTGGTGGTGAGATGTTTTTACAGGGCGGGAATGGAATTCACGACCTACCACTTACAAATCGGGCGTGCTAACCTCCAAGCCCATTAGGCTGACTGATTGTGATTTCTCCCCGGATGGCGACAAATTCGACAAAAAGGCGTTCTTTACGTCGACTGTTCTCCCCCGCATATAATTAGAAGAAGCAATTTGACGGAGCAAAATAAA
>NW_007399262.1:0-859 GCF_000475195.1 Diaphorina citri | reverse complement strand
TTTCAGGGCCCTCCTTGGTGCCGCTCTGCTCAACTTGGTTTGCCCTAACAACACATCCAACTCATTATCAGGTAAGTCGTAACAAGATGTCAACTTTATAATAATTTAATAATAGATACTTTAGGGAAAAGTAGGTACTGTCCGAAATGATCCATATACTTATACCTAATACTGCAGAACTGCAGGAAAAAAGACAGGCGAGACGGTTCAAAAACATCCTACACCGGATATTCTTTTATGTTCCGCCTATTTTTGTTGAGATTTCAACAAGTTTTCCAATTTTATTGTCATCACATCAAGTAATCAGGCCTTTATGCCTTGCGTTTTTCGTGCGATTTCTAAAAGTTCGAGATTGTTCTCACAAGTCCGAGTACGCACCGAAACAATCCGCAGAATGTGATGTTGCTGACAGTCACCCCTCCAGACGTTACGTACAACGTTGCTTAACTTCAGTGAACCCACCCGAGACCTTGTGCATTAAACATGCTATCGTGCGCCGCTGGCTAACGGATACTTTTCTAACGGCTTCAGGCAACATTTTATAGGTAACGGTGAACTATGACAAAGATATCTTCTGCGACAATCATCTTTCTTAACGTGGCAATGTGAACACTGATACATTGATGACAAATGTATCAAAATTGATGACATTAAAGATGACATTCTTAGTGACACTCTGCAAGTGATATACTGGAAACGACATTCCATCTTACCATAAGAGTAAATCAGTATAAGTTAGTGCTGATCCCGCTATAGCGGAATGGCCTTTAAACAGAGTTATTCCTCTTCATAAAACATTTTAATCACTCTGTAAAGTGCTTGAACGAAGATTGTACAAGTATAAAACTTTTAATAAAAG
>NW_007399261.1:0-859 GCF_000475195.1 Diaphorina citri | reverse complement strand
CTTATGTTTATGCTAATCTATTTGGGGATATAAAGATTATTTGTAACAATATTTGCGGTTGTAATTATTTTTATCTTTGGGCTCGATTCCCGCCCGAGGCGGATTTTATCCTGATGGGATAATGTTCGTTCTCGGAACGGCTGGCTTTCTCCTATCCTCGATTCCCGCCCGGGCGGATTTTATCCTGATGGGATAATGTTTGTTCTCGGAACGGCTGGCTTTCTCCTATCCTGTCTTCCTTCTCTCTTTGCCAGCCTAGTTAGCTTAGTTGGTAGTGCGTCTGCCTTGTAAGCGCTAGGCCGCGGGTTCGATTCCCGCCCGGGGCGGGGATAATGTTCGTTCTCGGAACGGCTGGCTTTCCTCCTATCCTGTCTTCCTTCTCTCTTCGATTTCGGGACGATAAGACTGTTCTCGGAACGGCTGGCTTTCTCCTATCCTGTCTTCCTTCTCTCTTCGATTTCGGGACGATAAGACCATAGCAGTTAAAGTTCCCTCCGTCAAACCTCTTAAAAAAAAAAAAAATCAATTCTATCTCTTTTTTGTCAAACTGAACTATACCTTTAGCTATAACACAGTTAACAAAGATGACACAATGTCGACAGTGATGTACCCAATACATTCATTACGTATTAGGTGTCTATCTAGGTACTTCATGTATTTATGGATCTAGGGGTATATTTTGAGGAACTCATTTTCCATGTGGGACCTCGCGGGGGGGTGTAATGTAGCGTGGTAGAATGAAACAGGAAAGGTATTTTCTAGAAGATTTAATAGAGCTGTAACTTAACGTCTGAGGTCTCATTGTCCCGAAATCATAACCATTTGGACGACTCCTATTTCTACGACTCCAATTTAGAAT
>NW_007399260.1:0-859 GCF_000475195.1 Diaphorina citri | reverse complement strand
GTACTGTGAATGAACAAAACCCATCTTGTACTGTGAATGAACAAAACCCATCTTGTACTGTGAATGAACAAAACCCATTTTGTACTGTGAATGACCAAAACTTATCTTGTACTGTAAACGAACAAAACCCATTTTATTGAATGAACGAAACCCATCTTGTACTGTGAATGAACAAAACCCATCTTGTACTGTGAATGAACAAAACCCATCTTGTACTGTGAATGAACAAAACCCATCTTGTACTGTGAATGAACAAAACCCATCTTGTACTCTGAATGAACAAAACCCATCTTGTACTGTGAATGAACAAAACCCATCTTGTACTGTGAATGAACAAAACCCATCTTGTACTGTGAATGAACAAAACCCATCTTGTACTGTGAATGAACAAAACCCATCTTATACTGTGAATGAACAAAACCCATCTTGTACTGTGAATGAACAAACAAAACCCATCTTGTACTGTGAATGAACAAAACCCATGGAATAGAAAATGGAGGAACAAAATCACCTTGGTAGTACTCGCTACTCGTAGGTACGGATGTTTCACTTTACTCCGGTCTTCTACGTTCGCAGAAGTTCGGGAAGGGTTCGGGCATCTCCGGAACACATATTTGAAAATGACACATACGACGTAGTCCGACAGTCTGTTCCCTTGCCAATCAATCTGACGGTATACAAATAGGGTTGGTAGTGGAGAAAAGAGAGAGAAAAAACGGTAAAGGAAGAGGGCGAGAAAAAGACAAGCATGTAATCTGACGTCATAGGGAGTAAATCTCTAAGAAGAATGAGAAGAAGAAGAAGAAGAAGAACGAGAGTAAAAGAAGACGAAGGAAAATTAAAAGAAGTACCAACGAAG
>NW_007399259.1:0-859 GCF_000475195.1 Diaphorina citri | reverse complement strand
CCGGGCGGGAATCGAACCCGCGGCCTAGCGCTTACAAGGCAGACGCACTACCAACTAAGCTAACTAGGCTGGCACGTAACTATTGTCACTAATGATTTCGAAGTTCGTACTGAGGTAAATCTCTTTAGGTTTAGGTGTAGGGGCAAACAGCCCTGAAGGATGGGTTGAAGGTTGAGCTTCTATACGAATCTACGAAACCTCTTTGTATTTTGTTCTCTTTTTCCTGGCATTTTATTCTTTCTCCCCTTGTTTCTTAGAGTCGAATTTATAATGAAGGTGAATGTCATAATAAACTCATAAATATCTTCATACCCGTACATAATCCTACAAGAACTTCTTCATACAGCGACAGTCACCAATAACTCTTACACACTCAATAACTCACAAACACCCTACCCATAAATTGAATTATTCATACTCAATGGATAAGCCGCAAAGTCCCTACCAATGAGCTGAATAAGAGTAATGAGACACACATGCACATTGCACAAGCAATAACTCACTCACTTATAAGCTCACTCGTTGAGCAGAAAAAAATCACCTTAAAGTGACTTCTTTCGCTCGATCTCCCACTCATTTCCTTTTGTCGAACTTAGTTCCTTTTGGAATTTTTAAATCATTAAAACCATCTAAATAGGTATTCTAAATATTGACGGCGTAAAAGCACGAATCGAACCCGCGACCAAGCCCTTACAACGTATTTGCTCTACCCACCTAAGTAGGCTGGCTAGGCAGAAAATTCTTTTCTTTGACTTAAAGAAAATTGATCTTTCCATAGGTAATTGATTTCCTTATTCTAACGCCAGATGGCTGAGACTATGTTTGTTGATTTATGATGATTTGGAATTCATCACTTGCA
>NW_007399258.1:0-859 GCF_000475195.1 Diaphorina citri | reverse complement strand
CTCTCCCCTTTCTCCCAAAGAAATGAATATAAACGCCAAAAGCTGAGCGGAAATGAGGACTCTCCCAACTCCTCTCCCTCTAAACCGAGGGATTTTTTTCCTTTGGGAGAGGGGAAAAGAATTTCTCCCCTCGGAGAAAAAGATAACATTGGTGAAAAATTACCTCAGTGAGCAAAAGACGTATTGTTTGCAATAAGAGGGAAATTTTCGACTCTCACATTACTCTTGACTCGCCATCAGTCTTCTTTCTCTTTTTACTTTCCTTATCCTATAGGAAGGAAAGTAATGTAATCGGGTCAAATTTTCGATGGTCAGTTTTTAGTGCCAAAACACGTTTTGAGGTCCCTAGACTAGAGCCTAAATTTTTTATAATCGAGAAAATTTGATTTCATATCTCGGGGCAGTCAAGCAAGCCATCACAGTAAAGGCGAGGCGGACCAAAACAGATAACATGAGGAAACAAAAATGACAATTCCTCCTTCCTTCCTCCTTCTCCTCCTCTTCCTCCTCCTCTTTTTCTTCTTCTTCTTCTTCTCCTTCTCCTCCTCTTATTCCTCTTTTTTTTTCATAGTTTGTATCTTTTTTTCACCTCTTTTTTTGTGTCTCTGTCTTATGTATTATTCTTTTTCTTCACCTTCTTCTTTCTCATTCCTTTTTTGTGTCTTTTTCTCGGTTTCTTCTTCTTCTTCAACAAGGAAGTTTGTGAAAGAGAGGGAGAGAAAGAACAGAAAGAGAGAGATCGAGCAAGGGAGGAGAAAGATCTATGTACTCGAAGATCCATCTCTCTCTCTCTCTCTCTCTCGGAGCCCCTTGGGATAGAGGGGTAAGAGGAATAAGAAGAAGGAGAGAGAGAGAAAGA
>NW_007399257.1:0-859 GCF_000475195.1 Diaphorina citri | reverse complement strand
AAAAAAATACTGGATGCTTCAAAAGCAGTGATGGGTGTAGCCAGCTAGCAAGCCTTGTTAGCATGGTTGATAGTGCGTTAATTTCGGGACGACAAGATCTCAGCACTTACAGTTCCCTCTGTCAAACCTCTTGAAAAAAAACGTAATGGGCAGGTATCGTCATTGTAAGCGCTAGGCCGCGGATTTGATTCGCGCCCGGGGCGGATTTTATCCTGGACGAATAATGTTCGTTCTCGGAACGGCTGCCTTTCTCCTATCCTGTCTTCTTTCTCTCTTCAATTTCGGGACGTAAGACCGTAGCAGTTACAGCTCCCTCTATCAAACCTTTTGTCACAAAAAAAAACTAGGGTGATGGAAGCCCAATCAAGTGACTGGGTTCCGAAACTCCCTCTGTCAAATTTCGAAAGAAAAAAAAATCCATTTTCTGACCCATCCCGTATAGTTCGTGTATTCGTGTATGGAAGGAATGTGTAAAATAATGTGATTCCTCTCTCAAAAAGGCAAAATGAATGGACACCAGTTTTTTTTTACCTTCTGTAAAATATTGCAAAGACAAGATCCAAGATGCTTATCTTCCCTCAGATTAAAATTTTCAAGAATTTTAATTGACTTTTTCTCTTCTTCCATTCGGATATAATTTATTGAATCATTTCCAAGCTAAGAAAAAGGTAGTTGGTTGGTTGTTTTCAGGTGGTCATTTCTGTTTTATGGGTCTCTTCTTTCTGTACTTATACTTTTGTGAGAATTAATTTCGCATTTATAGGTGACTGAACGATGTAAGGTTTATATTTTGACTTCACCATTTTGTCATTCGATGATCTCCTCTCTCTCTCTCTCTCTCTCTCTCTCTCTCTCTCTC
>NW_007399256.1:0-859 GCF_000475195.1 Diaphorina citri | reverse complement strand
GTTAACCCTCATGGCAGAGACACTGAGTGAAGAAATGCTCACCAAAATCACGCCCGGGTGAGTTATAATTGTAATAACGGTGCTGGAAAAGGGTTAAGGACGCTTAAAAATAATATTTTGATTTTGAATATTATTTATTTTTTTAATTTACAATATACATTTTATCCATTCTCCTATCTATGCTTATTGTAAAGATCATTGTAAAGATTTATTTAAATAATAATAAATTTCATAGAGGGAACTGTAACAACGGAGGCCTTATCGTCCGAAAGGGAATAGGGAAGGACAGGATAGGAGAAAGCCAGCCGTTCCGAGACCGAACCTTATCTGTTTGAGATAAAATTTGCCCCCCAGTCATTGAACCCACGACCTAGCGCTTACATGGCAGACATGCTGCCCTCCACGTTTACTAGGCTGACGTTAATATTGATTAAAGTCGTAGGTAATGAACTTTCAATTGATTCATTTCTTTCATTACCTAATTAATGAAAGAAATGAGTTTCATTAATTAACTAATCACACAACCATCCAAACTACAAGGTATTTATTTATTCCCCTCTCTTGTCTCTCTCCCTACCAGCATACTGGGAGAGTGGCCCAACGCTTACGCCCTTACCAAATGTGTTGCCGAGGATGTGGTTAGAAGTAAAGGAGATAAACTGCCCATAGCTATTGTGAGACCCTCCATTGGTAAGTGTCAAATACAGTGGGAATGAGCATTGTGAAATACCCTACTAACACGCGGCAAATAAATAAGGGTACAGTTCTTTAAGGAAGTTGCTTCTCTTTAAGAAACGCATCAGGACAGCAATGGAATCAGGGTCATTTTTGAGGGCATCAGAGAGGGCCGAATTCAGGA
>NW_007399255.1:0-859 GCF_000475195.1 Diaphorina citri | reverse complement strand
ATGGTGCTACTTTTAGCACTCTCTGACTTACAGTTGAGAAGTTGCGGGTTCGATACTCCCCGCTGTCAACAAATTTCCTTTTTATTTGTGAACCATTAACAAGTAAGCATGTGAATAGTTGATCCCATGGGATTTTACACGCCGAATCGAATGGTGAAACTTTTAGAACGTCCGACTTACAGTTGAGAAGTTGCGGGTTCGATACTCCCCTGTGTCAACAAATTTCCCTTTTATTACATTTTTTTTTCTTTCTATTTCTTTTCAAATACCTACGTATTCTGCAAATGTAATAGAAAGTCGTGTGATGTTCACACCAGATACTTAACACGAAACTCATTCATTCTAAACGAAACCTTATCGATTTATAGCACAATTTCCTCCTCTTTTATTTTTTGCAAAAATTTTCTCCCGTTTCTCGAAGTGAAAGTCACTGTTGTTGAATTATGTATTTAAAGGAAAGAAGTGCTTAGATACCTGATCATTTTTCAATAATATTTTTTCCTTGATTGTAAAAAGATAAAAAAAGTCATTGAATCCAAAACAAACTAACTAAAGTAAATCACCATCACAGTGCTACCATGATCATGTCCATGAGAGTGAGACCAAGTTTTGTGTTTTGGCACTAAAAACTGACCATCGAAATTTTGACCCGATTACATTACTTTCCTTCCTATAGGATAAGGAAAGTAAAAAGTCATTGAATCGAAAACAAACTAACTAAAGTAAATCACCATCACAGTGCTACCATGATCATGTCCATGTGAGAGTGAGACCAAGTTTCCAGGTTCTAGGGATTTTCGTGGTGATTATGATGGCGTTGTCGGTGTGGATTTAAACATCAGATAGGACCCAGTTCATG
>NW_007399254.1:0-859 GCF_000475195.1 Diaphorina citri | reverse complement strand
TATAGCTTGGGATTGGGATATGGCCTTATACTGTGGAAATATCGTTAACAATACAAAATCTAAACAAGGTGGACCTTTCAGAAACTCCACCAAGAAAGATCAACACCAAGAAAAGACCTCTTGAAACAGACCTTCTTGGATGGACGAATATTAAATAGTGGACCATTTATCATTACCTTTTTTTTTCCGCGAACTCTTCAGTTGTTAGTACAATAAGTACCTACATAATTATGTCGTTTTCTCATTCCTTCGATGGGTTTAAAATTATGATCACTCGCTAAACCGCTAAATGTACGCAATTTTACCCCGCCCACCAAATGCACTTATACGCAATTCTTCTCTCGAAACTAGTTTTTCCTCGTAGCTATAGGTACATAATTATAAGTAAATTTTGCAGGACATTTTGTCTAAAATTTTGAAGGCTTCCGGGTCAGAGTGAAAACCAAAGGAGAGCAATATTTCTCAGGATCTGCGTTTTCGATCGTTGATCGACCTTGTATACGCTGCTTTGGAACAAAAGGACTTTCTAGTCTTATTCGGGCTTCATAAACAATGTACAATATCTTTCCATTTTGGTAAGATAAGGTGTGTGTTCTTTGTATTCGGAAACTTATGCAGAAAGTCACAAGGTTAGGTGTGTGTTCTTAGTACCTACTTATTCGGAAACTTATACCAGAAATTCATAAGGTTAGGTGTGTGTTCTTAGTATTCTATTTGGGAACTTATGCAGAAAGGAAACCTGAAATGAAAACAAGGAGTTGAATTTCCCAATGGTATTTCCCAAACTGTCCCTCTCATATCCGTAATATGGCGTTATTAGAGTTATTTTATTACATGTGAAATTTTATGTAATTGAAAA
>NW_007399253.1:0-859 GCF_000475195.1 Diaphorina citri | reverse complement strand
CACTCTTCTCTCTCTCTCTCTCTCTCTCTCTCTCTCTCTCTCTCTCTCTCTCTCTCTTTCTCTCTCTTCCTTTCTCTCTCTTCCTCAGTTAATTATTTATATCAATACCTTTCTTTACACATCACGACTACCTGCCTACCTAACCAAATAGGTACCTACCTATGTTTTAGCCCTAGCTCTTTAAACAAATCCGCTACCTTTGTATTCGTAATACTTACCCATTATCTCAACAGACTTCTGACAAAGAGAACCATTAGCTGTCTACACGTAAGTTTAAATTGAATTCTCAAGTGTTTAACTTGTTGAACTTGACTCAAGAGGATACCCCTTGACCTTTTCCAGATAGCCTCTTGTAGAAAGTTTCATTGGTCGAGTGGTCACTTAAAGTGACCCTTTTAAGAGTAACAGTTACCTTTGAGATATTAAGAACCATTTTGTCTCCCTTTGAGACATTGAGAACCAGTTTGAGAGAGGTAGGTAATAAGGTGTCTAAAGTCTAAACCCTTTGTTCCCCCGAAGAAGAAAGGGGCGAAAGCAAAACAGGGACTGCTCGTTATAAATTATCTTGCAAAAAGGGTTGCAGTGAAAAGGATGTTCTTGCAGTATAAAAAAAAATAATAAAAAAAAACTTGGGGGTTTTTAGCACCTCGTACCCTTCATGGTATTAGGTAGGTACCTACTTGTTCAGTTAGTTCTTCTTCTTCTTTTTAAGCTACCTATTCGTTTTCTGAGAAGGAATCAACATCAGGAGAAAAATTACACAAATGCATTTAGATTTGAGATTTACGGCACTCAACGTGAAGTTGCTAAATGACATTTGACGTGCAAGCTGTCAAATATAAAGCAGATAAAATGATTC
>NW_007399252.1:0-860 GCF_000475195.1 Diaphorina citri | reverse complement strand
CGTAAAAAAAAAAAGAGCAGAAGAAAGTAGTCAAAAAATCTAATATTGTAAGAAAACTACTACAAGCATAAATTATTTTTCTCTCTTTGTCCCTTTCTCTCAGTCTCTTTCTTTCTCATCTCTCTCTTTCTTTCCCTCTCTCTCTCTCTCTCCCCTTTTCTCATCTCTCTCTTTCTCTCCGCCCTTATCCTCTTTTTCCATACCACCATCCCTTTTCTCTTTCTCTTCCTCTTGCTCCTTCGCCCTGAGCTCACTTTCTCCTCTTTAATGTCCTCTCTCTTTCTCTCTCCCTCTCCTTCTCCTCTTTCTCTCTCCCTCTCCTTCTCCTCTCTCTTTCTCTCTCCCTCCCTCTACTTCTCCTCTCTCTTTCTCTCTCCCTCCCTCTCCTTTTTCTTCTCTCTCCTCCTCCTGTTCTCCCTCCTCTCCCTTCCCCCCAATCTTATACGCACTCATATATAATTTTGAAGGACAAGGAAGAAAGAAGAGGCAGATGGTCGCCCTTTTCTCTTTCTCTTCCTCTTGCTCCTTCGCCCTGAGCTCACTTTCTCCTCTTTAATATCATCTCTCTCTCCCTCCCTCTCCTCCTCCTCTCTCTTTCTCTCTCCCTCCCTCTCCTTTTTCTTCTCTCCTCCTCCTGTTCTCCCTCCTCTCCCTTCCCCTCCAATCTTATAGGCACTCATCTTGGATATATATTTTTGAAGGACAAGGAATAAAGAAGAGGCAGATGGTCGCAATAATGATAATAATTTAATAATACTGAAATGTAATAATAACAATAATGATAAAGTAATGATAATAATAATGACAGTAATAACAATAATAATAAAGTAATGATAATAATAATAATTGTAATAATAACA
>NW_007399251.1:0-860 GCF_000475195.1 Diaphorina citri | reverse complement strand
TTTATTTGTCTAATTTATTCATTCGTTTTACGATTATTTTCCTCCGCGGTCAAGACTGTCAAATTTGAACTCTACAATAATTTGTCCTTTAATTTGTTTGGTTTTTTTTTTTTTTTCACCATAACTCTCTGGCAGACTTTGGCAAAATTTTGCAAAATATGACTTGAGATTCGAACCACAACCTCCACGTCCGAAGTCCACCCCATCACAAAACCGAGGTTTGTTTACCCCTTGAAAGTTGAAGAAAAATGGTTTAAAAATGTACCTCATTCTATAATAATTTACCCAGCTCCCACCCACAAACCTCTTGAAATAAATTCCAAACGAATAGGTATCTGATGCAACGAAGTATCGACGTAAAATGAACAGAAAACTCATAAAAAAACAAATTGACAGTGACGGGGCATAAAACGAAAGCCTATATAATAATAAAGAGACAAAAAACTGAAAATGGAAGGAGAAAACTATACAGGGTGTCAAAAAAAAGGTAGTAAGGTTAAAGGCAAACTTAAAGGAGGTGATTTATTTGGTTTAGAAAGTAGGTCCATAAAAAAATCGTAATATTGCTACATAAGACCAGACCATTTTTGATCTCTGATCAGATTGAGCTACAGGGGTTTCCACTTGCCCCTAAAAATTGATTAAAAATTAAAATGTTGCCAGTTTGTAAAAGTTAAAAAGAGAAGGCTTACCTCTTAATCCGGTACTTTAAGTCAAATTAGTAACCCAGGATTTTATGCTGAAAGCAAGAGTTATATGCACAAGAGCATAGCTAGAGAAAAAATCTGGTGTGAACATCACACGACTTTCCTTATCCTATTGAATGTTGCTTATTTGAGTGTTCTTTTACCCTAACTTTT
>NW_007399250.1:0-860 GCF_000475195.1 Diaphorina citri | reverse complement strand
AAAAAAAAAAAAAAAAAAAAAATCTTCTAGGACTCGTTATTCTCGAGTTTGTCATTCAAAGAATTACCTACCTAGGTAGGTATCACCCTAACAACGTTTTTGGTTGCATCAACTAAACATAACGTACGATATATCGTAAGGCCAACAATTACCCAACCATCGATGTTGTTAGGGCAAAGAGCATGTACCAATTGTACCATTATTACCTCTCTAATTTTACAATGCTAGACACTCACTCTCAGACCTCAGAGCTCTCTCAGACGGTCTGAAGACCAAAGTCGGTAGCTTTTCCCGCGTTCCGTCGGTCTGAGAGTGGCTGGCCTGACTCAGGCACAGGGTTAATGCGAGTAAAATGGGCAGTAGAAGATAGGTAGCAGCACTTCCTAAGTGCAGAATGATGAGGTATAAATGATAAGTGATGTGGTAACTGGTAGGTATGATGAGCTAACCATATGGTTACAGTCTGATAACTTTTCATTGAAGAAAAAGTCGGTAGCTTTTTCCGCGTTCGTCGGTCTGAGAGTGGTTGGCCTGACTCAGGCAGGGTTAATACGAGTAAAATGGGCAGTAGAAGATAGGTAGCACTTCCTAAGTGCAGAATGATGAGGTATAAATGATAAGTGATGTGGTAACTCGTAGGTATGATGAGCTAACCATATGGTTACAGTCTGATAACTTTTCATTGAAGACGACTTTATCATTTATCTATCTTGTAGTAAATTACTGAAGGACGAACAACAACAGCTGTGAAAACATTTCGGACAGAATTAGATTGGGAAACGTGAAATTTGCAAGATGAATCTTTCGTGCAAAATGAGCAAAATCATTTTTGGTTCACAGCACCATGGCTGCGTTCGCAA
>NW_007399249.1:0-860 GCF_000475195.1 Diaphorina citri | reverse complement strand
GAGTCAGCAATATCTTCGACAGGGAGAAGAAAATAATTGATACAATGTTGCAATGACATTTCAGAAGGTCAGACAAGTAGTGTAGAAAGATCGCCTAATGAGGGTGGTGATTGCCTAGCGAAGCTGATATTAGGATTATTAGGTCAATTAAGTAGCAACCTCAGACAAGTGTAGAAAGATCGCCTAATGAGGGTGGTAATTGCCTAGCGAAGCTGATATTAGGATTATTAGGTCAATTAAGTAGCCACCCGGAGTTTTTGAAGTTTTGCTGAAGGAGGCAAGAAGGATGTCCAGTCAGCATGTATAGGTAGCATCTACTGCTGAAAAACCTCGATTTATTGCGTAAGATTAATCGCTTTTTGAAGGGTTCAATAACACCCACTTTCAGCACTTAATAGATTAATAATTAATCTGTCCATGACGCTCCCTTGACTTACGTAACGTCCAACCCCTTGCAAAAACGTCCCATTTTTCCCGGCAGTTTTAATCTCCTCTTTCAATGGGGTTGGTCTTCTCCGAACTCCTAGCTAAGACTCCTAAGGCTAAAATGAGAGGGGAGCGGAGAGCGTAGAGCATAATGTAGATTTTCGCTCTCAGGTCTATGAGGTTTGAATTTGTCACTTCCCTCTATCATCCCTTCCCTCCGCTCCACTCTCTTTCTAACCGAAGGGAGGGAAAAAATACCAAGCAATCTGCATACTTACTGATGTAATTTAGCGCTTTATACTTACAGATATAATTATTGATATATTTGTACTCACTGATATAATTACTGATATAGGTACTCACTGATATAATAATTATTGATATACCTACTTATACTTACTGATATAATTATTGGTGACGCCGCGGAAGTAGAT
>NW_007399248.1:0-860 GCF_000475195.1 Diaphorina citri | reverse complement strand
CATCTGATGAGAGGCATACTACGGGATGGGCATGCTACGACACAGGCCACAAGCGTCTAATGTAGCAGTTGTTCCATTCCCGCGACCTAACGCTTACAAGGCAGGCTAAAACCTTGTAAGCTTAACAAGTAACAACTTAGGCTGGTGACTTTTCCCTTTATGGTTTTTCTGGTAGGTATATTTGTTTGTTCCATGGCACTCTCTGTGGTCACGCTTGGGCACTAAACGCTTAAACAGTTTGTAAATGTAAAATGTAAAATTTACATGTAAAATTTACATTTACATTTTTACATTTTAAACAGTTTACATTTTAAACGGTCTGTCTGATTTTGATGCAATTTGGCCAAAGGCCTCTCCTTTTCAGGCCATTTTTCCTTTGAAGAAAAGTTCACAGAAACCACCAGTCAACACAAATCAATTATCTCACCCGGCTTTCAAACTTCCACAGGATTTCAACAATGGCGCACCGCGCGGCGGTCCCCTACTTTGTATTCCATTGTATGTATAACGGGTTCAACAGAGAGTTAAATGGTTCCGATTTAAATAGAAGGGAAACAGCGCGCACCGCGCGGCGGTCCCCTACTTTGTATATTCCATTGTATGTACGGATTCAACAGAGAGTTAAATGGCTCCGCTTTAAATAGAAGGGAAACAGCTTTAAGTACCTGTCAACGCCGGCCGTCATAGGCAGCCGGAGCCTTTGTACTGAGTGGAAGGGATATAGGGTGACTCGAAAACTTCGAGGTCGAGAAGCGCGACTTTTAGTAGCGCGAAACTGAAAATCGCCACCCTAGTTAGCTTAGTTGGTAGCGCGTCTGCCTTGTAAGCGCTAGGCCGCGGGTTCGATTCCCGCCCGGGGC
>NW_007399247.1:0-860 GCF_000475195.1 Diaphorina citri | reverse complement strand
TCCTCCCTTCTCTTCTTCCAGAACAAGGAACAGACCAGAGAAACCCGGCACACTGGCGAGGAGTCACTGAATGACGAAACACTGAAGAAAATCCTTGACGCCCTTTTCTCCGGAAAAGACAATAAGTTGGCCAAAAGCTCCAGTTCAGACCAGGAGAATACCGACATGGCTTCATCCGCCAGTGAACATCTAGAGAAGAGAGTACTGCCACCTCCATCTGCTGAGAGAAGATCGGATGATGTGGTCTATCCGGTGTTTGAAGTCGATTATGTAAGTGAAGATCCGTTGGTAACCACTCAGAAGGTATTGAAATTTTTAGCAACATAGGTACATAACCTTTAGTCCCCTGGACTTCCCCGAGATAGGAATGTACATTGTACAAGTATGTAGATTATGTAAGTGACTATCCGTTGGTAACCACTCAGAAGTTATTGAAATTCTTAGCAACATAGGTACATAACCTTTAGTCCCCTGGACTTTCCAGAGATAGGAATGTACATTGTACAATTATGTAGAGTGTAGATATGTATGGTGTATTTGCTAACACATTTTCCCCCTTCTTAACGTTTTATAATCTTTGTGTGTGCCAGCCCTAGATAGCTTGGTTGGTGTCGCGTCTGCCTTGTAAGCGCTGGGCCGCGGGTTCGATTCCCGCTCGGGCCGGATTTTATCCTAAACAGATGGCTTTCTCCTATTCTGTTTTTCTTCTCTCTTCGACTTTGGAACTATAAGACCTTAGCAGTTATAGTTCAGTCTATCAAACCTTTTCAAAAAATAATAATAATAACAACTTCTTAACGTTTTTTTTTAATGTTTCTTTCTTATTTCACAGGTGTAAGACGAGACTCACCACCAAAAAC
>NW_007399246.1:0-860 GCF_000475195.1 Diaphorina citri | reverse complement strand
TTCTGATTTATAGAGGTACCTAATTTTAAAGTTAAAAAACGCGTCCCGAATTTTTTCTGGGACAAAAACAGAAATTCGTGATAAAACGCCCCAAAATGAAAAACTGAACGGGACGCCGGGACACTCCCTGAAATTCGGGACTGTCCCGGCCAATTCGGGACGTTTGGCAAGCCTAAATATAAACCTAACCAATAATCGCCAATGATTCATCTTCAACAGCTGACTTCTTCAGGCCAAGTTATGCGATGGCCAACAATATTTATGACTTACCCACGGAGGCGTGAGGTTTTTTCTTGGAGAAATCACAGGCTAGACCGAGATCTGATATCCTCACATGTCCATGCTCATCTAACAGAATGTTGGCAGGCTTTAGATCTCTGAAATGGACACAAGGAACAGAAAGGGTTAAAAATATTGCAATCAAAGGGTTTTATTCAGAGATGAATCGTGAAATTAACCTATTTAAAACGCAAATCACCTTTCAAAATGCTGTCATTGTTTTTGGTGCTTCCCCTATCAGAGATACAACATGGAAATATTTAATTTTAAATATGCCATAGCTCCGGCCCTGGTTATCGGATCAACCTCTAATTTTCACTGAAGTACTGTATTTTTTCAAGGTCTTTCTTATGGTGTGTTAAAAATTTCGTCCCTAAGTGAATCGGAAAATATTCAGCCTTTGCGTGCAACTTTCAAGACTGTACGACTTACAGTTAAGGAGCTACGGGTTCGAGTACGCACCTATATACAATATATCTCCGGTGCATATGTTCCAAGCCTAGGATGACTTCGGCCGCGTAGAACCTCATTTCGTCCTCGTTGAAGACCCCATGCTGGGAAAGATGATAGTGGAGATCACC
>NW_007399245.1:0-860 GCF_000475195.1 Diaphorina citri | reverse complement strand
AGTCAAGAAAGTTTGACCGCGCTACTAAAGATATTATACGCGACAGGGAAAGTAGCCGTTTTCAGGTAGTTGTAGAGGAATTGAAAAAAATTTAAAGGAAAATTTTCCTTTAAATTTACTACAAATAAAATCTACCTACCTATTGAAAAATAATACCTAGTACAGTTAGTATCTAGCTATCTACATACATCGAAAGGAAAATGTACCTACCTACACTATTGAAATAATAGTACAGTTAGTATCTACACGTATGTCGGCATAAGGAGCAGTTGATTTAAATCGGAACAGTTGGCAGGTTTGTCACTGGGATTATCTGTTCCAATGTGGAAAGGTCACCCAGTATTATTCAAACTGCAATCTATTAGCTAAGGTGAGTAGGTCGCTTAACCTACATAATTATACATAGCTATAATATCTACCTTACATGAGAAGGAATTGGTGGAGGCCCTTATCTATATAATAATATGTTATCATGCTGTAACTTCAAGGTCAGAAGCTGGTCAATAGATAGCTATAAATAGATATGTTAGATAATGTACATGTACACTATACTCTGTATTAAATGCTGAAGGAATCTGTTCACAACTGAGCATAGTAGATATCTTTGTACATCAAGTGGTAGACATTCAATAGACTGGAGCAAAACCTTGAAACAGGATAGGTGGAACAGAGACCGTACACATTTTAATTTTCAGAGTATTAGATGAGAGGTTCCTTTCGACAAAGATAGCCATTTTACATACCTACCATGAATCAAAAGTTCTTTTTTAATTTTTGTAAGAAAAATTGAGGTGCGTGAAGTTAGCACCACAACTTTTGCTGCGAATTTGTACCAAAGCCCATCATTTAGTACCCATTTT
>NW_007399244.1:0-860 GCF_000475195.1 Diaphorina citri | reverse complement strand
CCCCGGGCGGGAATCGAACCCGCGGCCTAGCGCTTACAAGGCAGACGCGCTACCAACTAAGCTAACTAGGCTGGCGAAGATGGGAAAGAAGTGATTCAAATTGCACCGGTCGTTATATTTGAAGGTTTGCTCAATTTCTGTCTGTTGGTTTTCAGGTAGGTCTAGTCTCAGGTAAGTACCTATTATGAAAGGCCTTACACAAAATGACCCCCACCACTGTTTCGATCAATGGAAAATTCCCCTGGAACGTTGTAGGGATAGAGGAGGGGAGCACATTGAAGGGGACAACTACTAAAGTTGGGTAAGTTAAACACACATCGTTTTATGGAAAAAAAAAAATCCCATTTTTAAAAAATTGGGGAAATTAAAACACCCACTTTTTTGGAAAAAAAAAAAAAAAAAAAAAATCTACACAATCAGGCTAAAAGATTTTTTACAACAGAGAGAAAATGGGTAAGAGGGACTTCCTGCTTGCAGGATCCAGGATTCTTTTTCTCATAAAGCCAAGGATGTTGCGGGCTAAGCTAAGTACAGAGGAAGGTTCAGCAAATAGAAGGGTAGGCGGGGTGCACTCAGTGCAATATAAGCGGATTGGGGGTGCACTCCGACACGTGTGGTGTAATGAGGCGACTAAATACTTCTATTGTTATGCCACTTGACATGCCAGAGACTACTGACATGCCAGTATGCCAAAGTCTGTTGACATCTTAAGACATGACATGACATTGGGGGGGTGGGTTGGAGACTTCAGCCCACATAATTATGCGCGGGATTTTACTATTATTCAGTGGCGTAGCGTGGTCTAAATTCAAGTGTAAGGCGTGTAGGGTACTAATTTCCATCATCCATGCTCTTCATGG
>NW_007399243.1:0-860 GCF_000475195.1 Diaphorina citri | reverse complement strand
TCTCTCTCTCTCTCTCTCTCTCTCTCTCTCTCTCTCTCTCTCTCTCTCTCTTCCGTTCCGTCCTCTCTCTCTCTATATCTCTCCTTCCTCTTCTCTCCTTCTAAAGATATCCCACTCCAACTCCTATGATTAATCGAAATCAATAGAACGGCACAGAAGTTTGTGAGTGTCAGATTTTGTGGGATCTAAGATAGAAAATTCACAATTAAAAAAAAAGTAAGATATAGGGTAAGTGTACATTTATTCGCCCACCTAAAAAACGTACCATTTATTGGCCCACCTGTACCATACGCCACATAAGTCTGAACTGGACGATCTTTTTCAAGATCCAATTTCTAATTGCTATCGAACCAGTGCTATTCAAAAATTGTAGTCATAAAAACAAAAATTAGAAAAATAAATGTGGGCAGGTGGGCCAATAAATGGTACGTTTTTTAAGTGGGCGAATAAATGGTACACTTACCCTATACAAATACATATATAAAAAAAAGTTGAAGTTCAATATCCATTTTCGACTCATGTCTGAAGTATATGTAGGTATGGCATCAGTCTAGGTATTTAGCTTGGAGAGTATAGCTTAACTTACCTATAGTTTCGTTCTCAGAACGCCTGGATTTCTCCTGCCCTGTTTTCCTTCTCTCTTCGCTTTAGGGACGATAAGACTTTAGCAGTTCCAGTTCTCTATATCAAACCTGTTGGAAAAACTCTTTCCCGATTTTGAAGATCTGTACTGACTTCATTGCTATAGCTACTTGCAAATTCCTATAGCCTATACTTGCTGGTAACAGTGGCGTAGCGTCCATATAAGGCGTGTATGGCGGCCATACACTCGAAATTTCACTCAAATACCCTTAAATATT
>NW_007399242.1:0-860 GCF_000475195.1 Diaphorina citri | reverse complement strand
TTTTTTATGTACGCCAAATAAAAACATGCACTCGAGAACATCTTATTCTCTCATATTTAATGAAGACAAAAGGAAGAACGAATGAGGAATATAGATGTTTATCCGGATTGTACCTAACAGATGAAGAAAACATTACCTTCATAATATGTATAGGATAGGATAAAGAAAGAAATATAAGCAAGAAAACAAGGAAATAAGAAGAAGGAAAAGAAGTAGGTATGTGGGTACTGAAACGAAGCACCAAGGACGAGAACCAACTAAAAACAAAGTCAAAAGAAGGAGAAGAAAAAAAAAATATATAGAAGGATAAATCACAGAGAAAAAGGAGAAGACCAGATTTCCGGAAATAATAAAAGGAACATATAGGTACGTACCAAAAAAAACAAGCTGGGTCCGCCCCCGGACGAGAAGCAACTAAAAACAAAGTCAAAAGAAGGAGAAGAAAAAAAAATATATAGAAGGATAAATCATAGAGAAAAAGGAGAAGACCAGATTTCCGGAAATAATAAAAGGAACATATAGGTACGTACAAAAAAAATGAATGAAATAAAAAGAAGAAAAACAAGAGAGAAATAGTAGGAAAAGAAATCGGCAATAATAGGTAAAAAAAGAGAAGAAAAAGAAGGTCCTAAAATTTAACGAACCATTAATACCCAATGACGAGAAAGAGAAATTGAAAAAAGATGAAGAAATAAGAACCATATAATAAGAAGAGGAGGAGGAAGAAGAAAAGAATGAGAAGAAGAAGAAGAAGAAGAAGAAGAAGAAGAAAGAAGCAGGCGAATAAAACTAGATACACAGCGCGTAATTGGTTCGTTTGTCTGTCCGTTTGTTCTCTTTAATGTCACCTCTCACGATAA
>NW_007399241.1:0-860 GCF_000475195.1 Diaphorina citri | reverse complement strand
TCTAATGTAGCAGTTGTTTCATCGCTACGAAATAAAATCGGCGGTGAAACACTCATCTTAAAAAAAAAAAAAATGTAGTCAATGTTGATTTGGTAGATAGGTACATCCACGATGGACATATCTAATATAGATATTTATACTCAGATAAAGATTCCTAGGACTCTAGGTTTCTATAAAGGATGTATTTTGTACACGCCCACAAATTTTCGCGAAATATACCTAACTTATTAATTTCGGAGCAATTCGGAGTGATTAGATAGTACGAATCTATATACCTAACACGTTCAAACAATTTAGAGAGATAACAAATTGAAGTACCTTTAGGTGGGTAGGTAACAACATTAATAATAATTATACAATAAAACTGATAAGTAGATGTGCATTATCATATACATATATGATTGTCATCATTGAACAAGCACAAGGACATTCTTACAAAAGACCTAAGGGAATCCATCTTTCCTGTAATAGACAGCTAAAGGATATAACCTACCACAAAATAGAGGGGTCAACGCAATAACATAAAACCAGAAGGCAATTGTAGAAAGAGACAATGCACACTCATTGAAAACACTACCAAAACAATGAAGAAAGGTGAAAGACCTTTTTCGTTTGGTTTGACACAAGCTAGAGCTACCTCCTGCAGATGATGAACTTGACATGTCATCATCATCACTTTGGACATGTTTGAGGATTCCTTGTTTAAAATAGATGCTACCTAATTTAATACCTATATTAGGGATAGGTACCTATGAAATCTTTTGTTATTGTAATGTCTTCTAAACGGTTAAGGTTAAGTTAGTTCGTCAACCTTTTCTTCAACGAAAGAATAAGAAGAAATACAGTTTTGAACTCGTGTC
>NW_007399240.1:0-860 GCF_000475195.1 Diaphorina citri | reverse complement strand
CTTCAGTGATCCATGTGGAACTGGTGCTTTCAAGGAGCTATCGCTGCTGGTATATGCAATGTTGTTGAAAAAAAAAAAAAAAAATGTGTGAAAAGAATGGCAACTATAGAGCTTTCACCATAGCTTTCACTAAATTAAAAGCAGTGCATATTGCATACGCGACTAATTTGAAGGGGCAAAATTGTAGGTTTCTGAAAAAAATTAGTCTGTTTTTTCAGATTTAGGAGCAATTTTGCACTGAAATTACATTTCTTTCAAAAATCACTAGATTTTGACCTCAAATCACTAAATCACTAGATTTGCCAAGAATTCACTAAATTTAGTGAAAAATCACTAAGTCTGGAGACACTGCCTTCAACTTTCTACCAGAACCAGACCTAACCTCACTTTTGCCTTACCTTGTGTTTCTCTCAAGTTGTGATTTCCTGATTTGATTCTTGGGGAATTTCTCTGATCCGTTGATTTATCACAGTTTTCGTCAGATGATTTGATAAGATTAGGGTTTAGTAAGCAATTAATTAGGCAATTTCTATTTAAATTAAATATTTTTTTAATTTTTTAACAAAAAACCATTTTACACTTCAACAGTGCAGCGTTGCCAGATTGCAGATTGCTGAAATGAAAAAAATCGTACAGAAATTTACCGTACAAAAACATTCGAATTACCGTACGTGTCCAAAAGAAATTATCATACTCCCATCCTTTTTTTGTCAACTGCGGGAATCGAACCCACTCAATCTACAAGCGAGAGCATTACATAAATTAGAGTATTTTTAAAATATAAAACGCTAGGAGATTTTGGTATTAGGTACATATAACATGGATATATTTTTTTCGAATTATATTCAAGACTTCACAGG
>NW_007399239.1:0-795 GCF_000475195.1 Diaphorina citri | reverse complement strand
GGTAGACCTGACAGGGGGACCTGATCAGGTGTACCTGTAAGTCTACCTGTTAGTGAGTGGCTGGCCCAACATTATAATAATAATAACAGTGCTTATTTATACTACTTGCATAGGGCTGAGAAGTCCCTTTACTCCAGCAGTAGGCTACTACTATTACTGTGGTCAAATTCTCAAATTATATTGAGGATAAATTTCCATACCTCGCTGGGATTGAACCCACGCCCTCCTGGTTACCAGGCGAGCGCCTTGACCACTACACCACCGAGGTAGGTTACAACATAGTTATTAAGGCACTCACCTGTGTGTGGGAGGGCGCCGGTTTAAATCCCAATCAAGGCAGGTATTTTCATCCCACATAATTTGAGAATTTTACCACACTAAAGGTGTGTCCACACATAGTCGACGACCGTCGATCGACATAAATTTATTGTGAATCCATCGCTGGTCGATCGACAGCCGGTCGACTATATTTGGACACACCTCTTAATGTTTTCAAAATTTCAAATGTTTCCAGGCTCGCAGGGTAGCACCACACGATACTGTGATCCTATACAATATAGCTCTCATCCTGCAGAGATTGGGCATGCAAATATTGAAAGAAGAGAAAGCGGAGCTGAGTACCGTGGTACAGGCGGTCAATGAATTGGGACTCTCGCAAAAGTAAGTAGAACCCCACTGAAAACATGGAAAAAAGTTGGAAAGTCTTGGGATTTTTTTTTCTTAAAAAAAAAGAAAAAAAAATGAGTGTTCCACCGCCGCGCCTTTTTGATTTCGTAGCAATGGAACAACTGCGAG
>NW_007399238.1:0-860 GCF_000475195.1 Diaphorina citri | reverse complement strand
TCTTCTTCTTCTTCTTCTTCTTCTTCTTCTTCTTCTTCTTCTTCTTCTTCTTCTTCTTCTTCTTCTTCTACTACTACTACTTCTAACTTTTCTTCTTCTTCGTCATCTTCTTCTTTTGGTAAATCTTCACAAAAATTTTCCATTTTTCTCCCATTTTTGTCTTTTCATTAAATTTAAATGTGGAAAGAAGAAAGAGAGAGAAATGTCTCTCTTTCTTTAAAGAAAGAGAGAGAAATGAAAGAAGAAAGAGAGAGAAATGTCTCTCTTTCTTTATTTTTCTGGCTCAGGATTCATTAAAAAGTTTTTTTTATCAAACTTTTTTGAAGAGAAACACTTATTTCATTTGATTTTTTTATTTTATTTTTTCCTACTATTTTGTTTTGTACAATTATATTAATCTGACGGTCAGGATCAGGACTGAAATTTCCTAGAGAGAGAGAGAGAGGGAAAGAGCTCAAATATATCTCTCTCCCTCTCTCTCTCCCTCTCTTTCTCTCTCTTTTTCTCTCTTTCTTTCTCTCTCTCTTTCAGTTTAGAAAAATAAACAGATAAGGATCGTTCTCGGAACGGCTGTCTTTCTCCTATCATGTCTTCCGCTCGTCAATTTCGGGACGATAAGACCTTAGCAGATACAGGTCCCTCTATCAAACCAATATTCAGAATAATAATCTCTTCTTCTTTTTCTTCGCCTTTTTCCATGCACAGACGGAATCGGCGCTTTTCGTGAGCCTCTCAATCAGCCTCAACTAGAGTGATTGCTTTGGGCTGACTTTTAGTTTGGCCATAAATTTACCGAATGGATGCCCTTCGCACTCAACCTTTGCTATTTCTTTAGCAAGGGGAAATAATAATAATAATAA
>NW_007399237.1:0-860 GCF_000475195.1 Diaphorina citri | reverse complement strand
TGACTTTTAAAAAACGTAAATGAAACTCAAGATCTCAAGTCCAAAGTAGAGTCATGTTTTTTTCTTCCGGAATTTATCCATCAAATGATGTTCGAGAGATATTTGAAGCTGCAGGGACTAATTCGATTGTGGATTGTGTTGTGAAAACCTGGCTTTTTCCCTTTTCTTTATGTTTACATGCTCTTCGTGCATAGTTGTTTAGCCACTTCCCTGCTTTTAAATGAAAGTACTTAAATCTACTTCTAATGCCTTTCCTTAATATAAGATACCTTAGAAATCAATACAGAGTAAAAACGATAGGTTTAAAAAAAAGGTTTAAACATTTATTTTATCTTCACATGTGTTGTAAAATAAACGTACCCATTACCTGGTAAGAAGGTACATGACAACATCAAGTTTCGAGTTTTTATTTTGCTCTTAGTACAGTTCCTGGGGGCCTATTTCACGAAAAAATTCTGACGTTACTGGCTTCTTTCTCATGTTGACCCTATCACGTAAATGGGAAGTATTGTGTCTCTTCTTGCCCATCTGATGGACATACTACCGCATGGGCATGCTACGACACAGACACGTAAAACCCAACACAGCAGAATGTTACATCGCAACGAAATAAAGGCGGTGAAACACCCATCTTGGGAGAGGAAAAATTGCGCCAAGCGTTCTCACCAATCTTCATGTCTCGACCAGACATTTCGATAGGTAAAAGGTAAGTAGATATATCACACTTTGAACTTCTTCCCATAATCTCCGCCTCCATTCGTATGATTATGATGCAGTGAGGTGGGAGGTTGGGTGGCAGAGAGTGACTTGGGTCGTATGGAGCAGCCAGGACAGGAGTGTAGAATGTCGTGAATGAAAAG
>NW_007399236.1:0-860 GCF_000475195.1 Diaphorina citri | reverse complement strand
TGAATTCTTCTCATCTCGATGAAAAAATAATTCATTGGTTTTTTCATACACTTCATTGTACCTATACGTAGGTACTAGGTACCTTAATATATAACTATTTCCCCTCGCGACCGGAAAAAATATCCCACTGTAAGTTTAGTAGGTAGGTACCTACCTACATACATTTCTTTATTCTATGTTGAATACCTATACTTATACCTTATACCCTATATGAAAAGTTTCAACTGTTTGAAGTGTTTTTACTTTTTGATAATGATCTTATGATAAAGTAATGATTGAGCCTGTCAAGATGGTACCTCGTGTTTTGTCCATGTAAGTATATCTCATCAGTAGGTACCTCACCTTTGTCCCTGCTGGTATTTCAACCAGACCAATATAGTCAGTAGTCACTGTGATATCAGAATATTACGAAATGTCAAGTGCATTAGTGCATGTTTTCTAAAGTTGTTTTCAGCTTGGCTCTTCAACCTGAATATTGTTCTCACGTGATGTCTCGGACAAATAATAAATTTCTTATCGGATTGTGCAAATCTCTGGGTTACAAATATGTACTTATACCTAGTATAACTCTTCCTTAATTAATTGAAGTAATGGTGAGGCATATACATATATACATTATAAGAGTAAACACAATAGGTAGGTACCTATAATAATAAAAAAATACGTCTGCCTTGTAAGCGCTAGGTCGCGGGTTCGATTCCCGCGGTTTCGACCAGGCCGGATTTTGTCCAAAACAGACATCCTGAACAGATTTGTTCTCGGAACGGCTGACTTTCTCCTCACCTGTCTTCCTTCTCTCTTCGCTTTCGGGACGATAAGATCTTAGCAGTTACAGGTTAAGCTATTAACTCACAGGACCT
>NW_007399235.1:0-860 GCF_000475195.1 Diaphorina citri | reverse complement strand
GCGAAATACATACTCAAGTGTGTAGTGTATGTGTGCGAAATACACATTTTGCACCAGTGTTCATAATTGTCTCATTCAATTGGCATATTATTGTAGAGGCATAGTTTTATTTTGGACAATGATGGTCCTACTATGGTTGGTTTACACGAGGCCAGTGGACAAAACGTAGGTACCTCTGTCGCGAGTTCGATTCCCACCCGGGGCGAATTTCATTATAAACATTTAAAATTAATTTTCAGAACGGCTAGCTTTCTCCTATCATGTCTTCCTTCTCTCTTCGCTTTCGGGATGATAAGACCTTAGAAGTTCCCTCTATCAAACCCCTTGAAAAAATCAGGGTTGACTGTGTTTATCAGAACCGATAACGGCGTATCTAGGTAACCATGGCAACGAAATCATGTGTTGGTCCATCCGGTATATTGTACACAGGGGGGCGTCCATCTATGCGTTATACATTGTTGTTAATTTATATGATTAAACTGAATTAACTTAGCGAAGAGAGGGGGTTAGTGACTCTCAACAGTCTGAACTGTACATCGGAGAGCTCTCTCTCTCATTCGCGCTAGGTCTTTGGTCTTTACTGCCAGAGGAAGAGAGAGGAAAAAGTTGCTGGTGGAAATAGAGAGAAATTTGCGAAAGAAAATAATGAAAAGGAGACTAAAAGGAAATGACGAAAAACACTTCCACCAATTAGACATGAAGTTTATGTGAAAAAGCCAAATTTCGATTTTGCTGACGCATAACGTCACCAAAGGAGATGCTGCAGTCTAAAATTTCGAACATATCTCAGTTTTGTTGCTTGCAACACGATTTTCTAAGAAAATAAGGAAAAATACATGTAATCCTGATATGGATGTACT
>NW_007399234.1:0-860 GCF_000475195.1 Diaphorina citri | reverse complement strand
CTTATAAATGGGTAATTACCGAACCAAAGATATTAAATAAATAGATAGCTCTATAGGTTTGTTGTTACATTTATTTTCTTTTGCGAATATACCTACATGATCATCTACATATATCTATATCTGAGTAGGTATGGCTTTCAAAAGAATCTGCACGCAAGTGGAGCAATTATGATCAGCTCTATTTAAAGAATCGCTGACTAAAAGAACTTACCGGTAAAAACATCAGGAACACACTGTGCATTAGATACCTATTATTCTTTGAAGATGACTGGTCTAATGTTGAATATTTTAATACGATCCTACCTATCTCTTAAAAAAAATATTGTATCTTATCTACGTAAGTATTAGGCATACATTAAATAATTTGATATTCCCTGACATGACGTCAATCCTATAAATCAATTTATTTGGTCATGATTTTATTATTTTTTTTAAGCCGATATTAGTTAGGTAGGTATTGTGGTAAACCTCTCCCATATCTTTGGTTAAACGGACTTCTCCCTTTTAGAAATTGATGTCTTCTTTTTGTGGAATTCTGTGAGTGTTTTGTATACTAATGGTTCTGTAAACGGTTCCCAAGGGGCCCCCCAATTCTCAATCGGGCCCAAAATTTAATGAGCGACTTTCCTATAAGTGCTAAATATTTCTGCCAAGTTTGATCAAAGTCAGACAAACAGTTCGGGAGTTATGGCGAGGCAAATTAACAATTTGGTACTTTTGGCACATCCACTAAAAATACTAACAAGGTAATTTTTCTATCCCTTCTTTTATGCTATTTATGAAAATTTGACGCATCCACTAATATTTTTAACAAGATAATAAATTATTGTATCTCCTCTCTTATCCTATATTAGACAATT
>NW_007399233.1:0-860 GCF_000475195.1 Diaphorina citri | reverse complement strand
ACTGAGTCTTCCATCAAGATGTTGTCTTTAAGGATAACATTCATTCTTCCTGGAATTTACTGGGCATCAAACCCACCTCCGTTCAACTTGTATCTTGCCTATCCCAACAAAAACGCCCATGTCGATAGTATTCAAAGAACGACAATTAATCTCCTAACTCGTATAAATAATAATGTCATCAGTACGACAATGGGAAATTCTCTACATCTACAGATTCTACAGCAATCAAGTCACACTTAGATAATGCAATTTATAAACAGGGAATAATGATAATGCACTAATGGCTATGTAGGTATAAATGATAAGGCCAGCCACTCACGATCCAACTGTCTCAAGGTCTGTCAGACCATCGGGCCGTGTGGGGCGGGGGAGCTTCCGACTTCTAGTCTCTCAGACGGTCTGAAGTAGGAATATTTTACCGCCACACTTTCCGGTGGCCAGCCACTGACAGATAGGTCTGTAAGGGTAGAAACACACTACCATCACGTCACGTCACGTGCAATCGTGGGTAGTCAGAAAGATGTAGTTCAATGTTTTCCCATAATTTTGTAAATAATTTCGTTCAAGACAGCCACACTACTATCACGTGACCAAACGTGATGGTAGTGTGTTTCTAAATTTCGAAAGTTGGAACGTGTGTGGCTGCCCTCATGCTAATGCACTCAAAATCAGAACAATCTGAATCCTACCGGTTTGAACTGAAATTAAGTGACGAGCAAATCCATTGGACATTGGATGAGTAGATTTTCAGTTCCTAAACGACCTTGATTATGGCATAGCAAAACTGCAGAATACCATGATGCAGCAGGTGATCGTCATAATGAACAGTTCAACAGGGTGTTTTGTAAACAGTGCTAGCG
>NW_007399232.1:0-860 GCF_000475195.1 Diaphorina citri | reverse complement strand
AAGATGAGAAGCTGAAATTTAGGGTAGTGTTTTATCTTTTAAAATACCATTTTTTGAAGTACTTACCAAATTTAGATCCGGCCCAGGGGGGTCAACTTCAAAATCTTAAATGGAAACCCCTTATTTGTAACCGGAATAAATAAACACTCTGTATAAATAGGTACATAGCTTGGCAGATTGCCCACATTTCATTCATTCACAATCACAAGTCTACCAACTTCCTAATGCGAGAATAGATTCGAATAAGTACCTATCTTGATTGAGCGAAAGAAATGAGTTGAACATTTTAACTAGACCATAAATATTCGTCATAAAAATAGGTAGGTACCTACATGTACTTTTGAAGTGATTATAATTTTTTATTATTTTTTTTTTCAAGAGGTTTTATAGAGGCATAGAGGGAACTGTAACAACGGAGGTCTTATCGTCCCGAAAGCGAAGGGAGAAGGACAGGATAGGAGAAAGCCCAGTCGTTCCGAGAACGAACCTTTAGTGTTTAGGATAGAATTGGCTCCGCGCGGGAATCGAACCCAAAACTTTCAGCTTACTAGGCAAAAGCACGTATGAGATAAAGTTCTTGAAAATAAAGAGCCTTACGAATTGTCAGCATTACCAAATAGAGGTAGGTATTTTAGGGTATCTCCACAAGAAAATTCGTTCCCCGGCTGGGGTTCGAACCCAGAGAACCTCGAGTTGAAATTCGATTAATATTTACCATCGGAGTCATGGGAATAGAATAACCAAGACAACTTTGAGGAAGGAAGAGAGAGAGAGAGCGAGAAAGAGAGAGAGAACCTCAGGACCGAAAGGGATAGATATGATTTATGGTCTATAATTCAAGATGGTTCCCTCCTCTCTCT
>NW_007399231.1:0-860 GCF_000475195.1 Diaphorina citri | reverse complement strand
AAAATCAATGTAAGTAATGAACTTGTTATCATTTCTTAGTTAAGTTTGATAATACTAGATGAACATCATTTTCCCGTAGACCTATTTTGACTTGAAAAATCGTTTCGCAAAAAACTGATTGCTCCACCATAACTTTTGAACGGTTTCCAATATTGATTTCTTCAAATGGTTTACTTGATTTAAATGTTCAACTATAATATAATAACCTACATAAATTATATCATTTATATACAAAACTATCTCACCTATTTTAATCTTGTCCACGGTGAAGAGCAGAATATTTCGGCACGCCAGGTCGCGGTGTACGTATCGTTTGGATTCCAGATAGGCCATGCCTGTGGCCACTTGACCTGCGTAGTCAAATATCTTCACCAGGGATATCTGGGTGGCTTGCTTGCGGAGATAGTGGAGGAGGGGCACGCCAGGTCGCGGTGTACGTATCGTTTGGATTCCAGATAGGCCATGCCCGTGGCCACCTGACCCGCATAGTCAAATATCTTCACAAGGGATATCTGGGTGGCTTGCTTGCGGAGATAGTGGAGGAGACGAACAAAGAGATCAGAAGAGAAGAATTATAGAAAAAAAATCAATCTAATGAACTTGTTATCATTTCTTAGTTAAGTTTGATAATACTAGATGAACATCTTACTAAGTGGGGATTTTCCCGTAGACCTATTTTGACTTGAAAAATCGTTTTGCAAAAAACTGATTGCTCCACTATCCACCATAACTTTTGAACGGTTTCCAATATTGATTTCTTCAATTGGTTTACTTGATTTAAATGTTCAACTATAATAATATAATAACCTATATAAATTATATCATTTATATACAAAACTATCTCACCTATTTTAAAGAGC
>NW_007399230.1:0-860 GCF_000475195.1 Diaphorina citri | reverse complement strand
AAAACGGAAATGTGATGGGAGCGAGCGAGAATTGAAATAAGTTTAGTAGGAGGAGGAGGAGGAGGAGGAGGAGGAGGAGAAGAAGTAAGAAAAAGGAGGAGGAGGGAAATGAGGAATAGGAAGAAAGCGAGGAGTAAAAAAAGGAGGATAATGAAAAGAAGGAGAAAGAGGACAAAAGAGAGAGAAAGAGGAGTGGAATGGTTTAGTTTTTACCCCCTCTTACCTACTTTATAGCGCCATACTGTATCACAGTCAACGCAGAATGCAACTTCATAATCGAACCCGGGACCTCTGAAATAAAGTCGCTTTTATCCCCAGGAACGACAGAGGTGTATCTATCTTGTATTGCACATTGCATAATCAATAAGTTTTCGGGCGTTCATACAAATTTTGTACAAGAGTGTCCCTCCCAATAACTACTCGTATAGCATTGTTCGGGTACACACTTGAGGCGAACTTGATCCTAAACAGATAAGGTTCGTTCTCGGAACGGCTGGCTTTCTCCCATCCTGTCCTCCTTATCTCTTCGAGTTCGGAACGAAAAGACATCCGTTGTTACGGTTTCTTGTATTGCACATTGCATAATCAATAAGTTTTCGGGCGTTCATACAAATTTTGTACAAGAAAGTGTCCCTCCCAATAACTACTCATATAGCAGTTCGGGTACACACTTGAGGCGAACTTGATCCTAAACAGATAAGGTTCGTTCTCGGAACGGCTGGCTTTCTCCTTATCTCTTCGAGTTCGGAACGAAAAGACATCCCTTGTTACGGTTATCTAGAATCTAGATCAATTCAGTCACCTACCCATTTTTACTTTCTATTACCTTTTTTTAAAGGGCTAAGTAACGAAGCGAACGT
>NW_007399229.1:0-860 GCF_000475195.1 Diaphorina citri | reverse complement strand
ATCGGGCATTAGGGATTATAGTGAAGAACAAAGCAATGGAATTTTTGATTATTTTGCTAATATTTATGTACTTATATGGCAGTGGTTCTCAAACTTTTTTTGGCCGCGGAGCACCACGCAGCTGCTGTAAACTCTACGGAACATCCCCCCCAACCCTTTAGGAATTTTTAAAAATAGAGAAAAAATAATAAAAAAACACACTTGATGTTATAATAAAATTTAAAAAATGTTGGAATTTATTTTAAATGCGGTAAGAAAAATGAAACTCCGCGGAGCACAGTTTGAGAACCACTGGACTAATAGATTTAAAATCAATATAAATATAGTACGTGGGTAAAAAAAGTGAGATTATGAGGAAGACAGAAAAATGAGAGCGAGTGAGACAGTATTCCGAGTTAAAACGAACGAACTATACTATTACTATACCAAGATCACATTCTTTATAATTACCTATCAAGGTTCTCTGTGAAATCTGGATTGGAGTCAATTTTCGGCTAAGTTCACTTTCAGGAGGATCTTTTCATTTTTTCCGCAAAATCAAATTACCATGGGCCCTCGTACTAAAAAGAACTCAAAATTATCACTGTTCACTGAAATAAAAAGTTCTATCGACTTTTTTTTCGGTAGGAGTGAGAAAGTGATTTCAGGAATGGAAGGCCCTTCAACAGTTGCACAACTTAGACTCTTCCTAACCCACTCACACACAATGTTTTACTTTTCGTCGCAATTATTGTTTCATTTTTCATCAGTAGGTTTTCATCAGTAGGTAAATGGTTTCTTCAAATTAAATTGATCCCAAGGGCAAGGCAAACCCTTGACAAATGGAGTGTGCCTGAAGGCATGTGAAAATCCTCCCCAGG
>NW_007399228.1:0-860 GCF_000475195.1 Diaphorina citri | reverse complement strand
GCTAAACGTTGTAGATTCTTGAAATCCAAGGTTAACATGTGGGAAATTTTAAACAAAACCAAATAATTGACGGTCGTGTGTCGAACGTCAAGTTGACGAATTGCACATTCTTCAGTTACCAGTTCTATCACACAAAAAACTCTTTCTGAGGCTCAGGTATAGGGTCAAACAGTCCTAAAGGTCGGGTTAAACTTATACGAATCTACTCCTTATATTCTCCATTGAAAAGAGCAGACCTCCTTCATTGAAACCAAAAACTTTCACAGCTACATACAAAACAGACAGAACTATAACTATCCAACAGTTGTAAACACTAAAGAAATTGGCATAACTGATGGATAAGGTTATTTCTGGGGGTTGTTGAGGGTTATCTTTTCAACTGTTAAGATCATATTAGGCTTTTTCGGCTATTTCACTGCTCGCCCTGAGTGCACCCTGCTGGCTATTCCAGATTATCCAGCAAAAAACTTGTCCCTGGTGGTCTTTGAAGCAATTGGGTATCTAAAAGTGACATTGGAAACGTCGACCGTCACTAGTGGGACTCAAAAATCTAAAAACAGAGTAGTTTTTGATCCACTTACGAAGTATTTAGACAAAACTTTCAACTTCTGACCCTTGATTAGGTTTAATATACTAACACTTCAAGGGACAGATAAAGTTATCAGTGAAAAAATTACCTAATTCAGTATCATTTACTGATCTGGTTCCGATTCAGCTTGCAATCTGAATAGATCATATTTTTTTTCCATTATAGATTTCCCAGATTGTGCCTATCTACTGTTGGTATTAAATTGGATCTGATTTGATCGCTCCCACTTGTTTCTATGTAGATTGATATTGGAAATCAGAAGCTATACAAT
>NW_007399227.1:0-860 GCF_000475195.1 Diaphorina citri | reverse complement strand
TGAAACATCAGATACAATCAAAAGCTATGGAAAAAGAAATACAATTAAGCAGTACCTATAGCTTTTGAACAACAAATTCAATACAATCAAGAGGTCTGGAACAACAGATACAATCAAATACTCTGGAACAACAGATACAATCCAAAGCTCTGTAACAACAGAAACAACAATCAAAAGCTTTCAAGAAACAAAGACAAGCTTTTTGTGCTGCTGTAAAAGAAACACCTGGGCAAAAATTGAAAGTGAAAGTACCTACCTGTAGGTAATGAGTATGTAGGTAACCTATGTACATAGGTAGGTACCTGGTACCTAGTCGAAATCAAAAGAAATTCGGAACAAAAGATCCTAGCGGAACCTATGTACATAGGTAGGTACTTATGTACATAGGTAAGTGCATTGTTAAACATGTACTTAGGTGCTAAATCGAAATCAAGTTTGACATTGTTAACCTAATAAAATAAATTGAATCTAAACTGGCACAATGTCATGAGTGAAAGTTGTTTGTTTATTGAAAATCTGGGAAAAGACAATACCAGCTACCTACTTACCTACCAGGAATAACCAATCAAGGGTAGGTACAAGATAGATATCGATCTGCACCTACTAATAGGTACCACCTAGGTAGAGTGTGAGATAAGATAATAGCTGTTTATTAAGTCTTAGAATACCATCGTTAAAATCACAATCCTGCTAATTACTCTTCACATAATGCAGCAAATATATACACATGTATGTACAATTGTACATAGGTAGGTATGTAGGAACATTCTTATGTAATATGTTGTAATATGTATGTTACACCTACATAGGTACTAATGAATATCGAATGTATTAATTATTCCCAAGAAACCAACATGGCG
>NW_007399226.1:0-860 GCF_000475195.1 Diaphorina citri | reverse complement strand
ATATCAGTCAGGGGCAACTTTTATGACATTTCGTGGTGTCTGATATATCAGACGAAGTACTTTAAGGGGTTAAGGAAAAACGGTGGCTGTATGCGTCTGATCGCAAACAACATTGTCTAAATTGGAAACATTTGAATCCAAGGATACATCACAACTTTCAACATGGATAAACCTCAGAAAATACCCAAAGTGGCCAAGGTTTGTATTTCTATATTATTTTGAATAGGTACTTCCATTTTAAAAGAGACCAATTCCTACATTATACGAGGCCAGTGGACATTTCTAGCTACTGGCCTAGTGTAAACACCAATGTTATTGTCCCGAAATTGTAGACAGAAACTCTAAGTACGGAGGTCTTCTAGTTCTGAAAGCAAAGAGAGAAGAAAGACAGGATAGAAGCAATCTAGCTGGTTTAAGAAGGTCTTCTAGTTCCGAAAGCAAAGAGAGAAGAAAGACAGGATAGAAGCAATCCAGCTGGTTTAAGAATGAACATTATCCATTCAGGATAAAATGTGTGCTGGGCAGGAATCTAACCCACAGCCTAATGCTTACAAGACAGATGTTCTATCAACCAAACTAGGCTGGTTTGGCCTGGAATGTACTGGATACTAGTAATGTTTGGATTACCAACTAGCCTTGTGTAATTCAACCATGAAAATGAAAGGATAGGGGGAAAAACTACTCTGCTTTCTCCACCAGCAAGCAAATTATTGAATCACTCTAGGGCCGATTTGTGTATTCTCTGGACTTACATTTTTTGTAGTAAAACTGGGATTTCTGTTCATCTTCTTATACTTATTTATAGGTTAAAGAGACCCTAATGTGTCTGTTATTTCTAACATGTATTTATTTTAATTTAT
>NW_007399225.1:352-860 GCF_000475195.1 Diaphorina citri | reverse complement strand
GTCAGAGTGAGTAATTGTTGTGCTTGATCAGTAGCGCTCGCCTAGTAAACAGGAGGATGCGGGTTCGATCCTTGCTTCGGAATGAAATTTTCTTGTAGATCCGGCTATAAACCCCCTCTTTGCCTCTTATCGAGGGTCAAAATAATAATAAGTCGGTAGGTAAATAATAATAGCTTGTTATACCCAACGCCAACGGTTCGGTAGGTATAATATTGGTAAGTACCTATGCAAATCTACTTACCTATATATTATTATTTTACCCAAATGTACCTCAGAATCTCTTAACTGTGCATCGTTAGTACCATAATGAATATGTTGTATGCACCTTAGGTGCCATCAGATAAACAAGTGGCATCATTAATAATGTTTTGTTCCATGCGAATTTTTCAAGGTCTGTTTATCTGCGAACTTATTCTCAAAACAAAATATTCTTATCACTGCCTGCCTCAGCTGTTATCAATCACGCCTTATCACCTCTCTCTCTCTCTCTCTCTCTCTCTCTCTCTCC
>NW_007399225.1:0-338 GCF_000475195.1 Diaphorina citri | reverse complement strand
CTCTCTCTCTCTCTCCCCTCTCTCTCTCTCTCTCTCTCTCTCTCTCTCTCTCTCTCTCTCTCTCTCTCTCTCTCTCTCATGTTAAACTGGGAATTTTTTAATTAAAAAATAGGTACCCATCAATCCTAGTATGAATGGGTAGGCGATCTTTTCATATCCACACGAAGCTTACCAGACTAGGTAGCTTAGAGGGTTAGGTGGTAGAGAACAACTCACGGCGTTAACCTCGCCTATTGGTTACCTGGAATCGAACCAGCAGCCCCCGGGCTAAAAACTAGCCATGCGAGGACAAGATTTTAGTAAGAGTTATGAGCGTGTGTGTAAAATTACAGATGAAA
>NW_007399224.1:19370-20470 GCF_000475195.1 Diaphorina citri | reverse complement strand
GCGTAATTAACGGAGTTATGATAGGGGTAAAAATGGCTCGAAATGTTTCGTGTAATATACACACTGGCGTGCTGAGGCTGGAACTTGGCCTGGCGGCGCACTGCTGTGTGCCTAGATTAAGTAATCTGATTGCCTGAAAATTTTGAAATCAACCAATCAGATTGCTTAAGCCAAAGAGTTAAACTTGAATCAAGTGAAAATACTGATTGTGATCCTGGCAAAAAAAAAACAGTATGTACTGACATTCTAATCACAGGGTGGGAAACCTTACCTTCTGATTGCAGTTTGTTCAAAATTTCTGGCGAGTGACCACCGCGGAACGACGGCAAGAACACAAAGATTTCTTTATGGCCCCTCTTCTTGAAGTAGTCTACAACAATCTCTATCCCCCGGGCTGTGAAATTGTTTGGATGAGTAAATTTGCAATATGCAATGGCCACATTCGATCCATCAATGATGATTGGTCTCAGGCCAGTTTTCTTCTTAGTTGTACTATCACCAGCGTTATACATGTTGTTGTCTTCTAACTGAGGTCTAGCCCGGGATAGAGAATGAATGCCGGGGGCTGAGAAAGTAGAATTTTTTGGTGGAAACCCATTGAGAGGAATAAAGTCTGGTCTACTGCTTGGCCCAGCACTTGGTTGGGGATATGGATTGTTAGACAGGTTGTTACATCTTGTATTACTTGTTTGAGCAAATGGCTTGTTTGATAGGTTGAAATTGCTCCAAACAGCACCACTACTTGACTCCGATGCAGTGTTATTAGGCACAATTCTTCTTAAAGCACTTAACTTTTCAGCTTCAATTTGTGACAGACGCTTTCGTGCTTTTTTCAACACAAGTTTGGGTTCTTGGGCCTTCTTCTTTTTGCATTTCTTTCCTCTGAGACAGGTTTTAGTCTTTGTGGACAGGCTGCCTGAAGGGACCATGTCGGGCCATGTGTCAAGGCTGCAAAGAGAAAATGCAGAGAAAAAAATTGTTAGTTGGTATAAAATACATTTTTTTCACTAGGAACTTCCATGCTTGAGTGGGTATCACACAGGGCTGCATATTTTCTCTAGGTTTATTTTCTTCTCCACATAATTTTATTTAAAAAAGTT
>NW_007399224.1:5923-12744 GCF_000475195.1 Diaphorina citri | reverse complement strand
AGTAAAGCAAGAGGTGTCCATAAGTAAGTCAATTGGGTAAAGCAAAGTCCGTAGGGGTGATGTGCGGTAGCGCAGCTCAGCTGCCGTTCCGATGTCACACGAATGCTGCTGGCAATGTAACAGGTCCATCGGTGTCTTATACTGCCGCAAGTAGCAATCATTGCTGGACCATGGCCTGTAGTACGTCCTCTTTCTGAGTCACAGTCCCGATGCTCATCTCTGACAGAGGGACTTACAAATTCGCAAACACTTCCTCGCGAATAGTAAGGTGTCCTTACGGCGACCGTCGTCTACCAGGATCGAACCTACTTCAAGGAAGCTAAAATCTCATATCTGAGTATTCAAAAAACCGACGTAATCGTTTAAATCTCTTGACACCCCGGGCAATACACTTGCATAGCTCATCCTGACGTAGAAATTACCCCTACGTAAGTTATCTCATACTGAGTAGAATACCGTCGTAATATCTCATAAACTGAGTACGAATACCGACCTAATGCTAAAATCTTTGACACCCGGGGGGCAATACACTTGCATAGCTCATACCCTGAGGTAGAAATACCGACGTAATTATCTCATCTACTGCTGAGTAGAAAATACCGTCGTAAATATCTATAACCTGAGTAGAAAACCTACCGTACTTATCTCATAACTGAGTAGAAATACCGACCTAATTATCTCATGAACTGAGTAGAAATTACCGTCGTAATTACTCTCATCAAACTCGAGTAGAAATACCGACCGTAATTATCTCATAGACTGAGCTAGAATACCGACGTAATCCGTAAATCTTTGACACACCGGGCGCAATACACCTCATACCTGACGGGTAGAAATACCGACCTAACTTATCTACCTTCCGTTGCTCATCTCTCTGCCGAGGAGTTATTCACGTACAAATTTGAAGGAAGCAAAATCTTTGACACTGGACGGGACACTTGACCTACCTCCTTCTGCGCAGAAATACCGGACTCTGAATCGCTCAAATCTTTAAAACAGCCAGTCACTCTGCACATATCGAACATCCACATCGGGAGTAGAATTGACCGACCTAATTATCTCGGTCACCTGATTTCCTCGTCCGGCGATTGTGGCGATTGCCACAAGCGTTGCGAGTTCTTTGACTGATTCAGTCATAAAAAAAAGTATGCAATGAAACAACTGCAGCATTAGACTCGTGTGGTCTGTGTCGTAGCATGCTCATCCCATAGTTTCAATAATGGCCAGGGTAACAATGAATATTTAAACTAAGTTTAGGTTAAACTCTTGGACCTATAAAAGTGGTGAGATCAGAAAATCAAGGCCAAGTCTGCATTCCCAAGTTTTTCGTGTCTGCTGAAAATGCTGACTTCAACCTTCCCTCAATTTCAACTTGGCTATGTTTTTCCTTAGGGGTTCACGCTCAATTATTTATTTATTTGAGTAGGAAAAACATAGCCAAGTTGAAATTGAGAGAAGGTTGAAGGAATTGAGATTCAGCATTCTAAGCAGACACGAAAAACTGGGAATGCAGACTTGGCCTTAATTTTCTGATCTCACCACTTTTATAGGACATTTTTGGATGGGAACTTGGCCTTTTTTTCACATTTGTGTTCTTGTGGGGGATCTTACTCCTTTTTTCTAATGCATGCGGTCGCGCTTCGCGCTCCCTTGTATGCGATCGAGCTGCGCGCTCCCGGGGGCTTCGCGGGATTGTGAGTACGGGAGCGCGAAGCGCGAGTTATGTTTCTAAGAAATTAAATCTGAAATAATAATAAACGCAGGAAAAGTTTTGCTGGCCTCAAAGTGCAACTTAAATCCGCCTGTGCAACTTTTGCAGTTTTGCCCAATTTCAGATTTTTCCTTTTTACTTACTCATCAAGACCTACTACCATCCTGCCAAATTTCAAGTTTCTACGACATCAGGAAGTGCTTCATAATTTTGATGAGTGAGTCAGTCAGTCAGTCTTAAAATAAGCGATTTTCTACCCCTTCCTTTAAAGCTAGAACTTCGAAATTTCGCAGGCATAATAAGCAAGTATAGCTTAACATATGGTCCAAATTTCGTAACAATACGTGCGTAATTAACGGAGTTATGATAGGGGTAAAAATGGCTCGAAATGTTTCGTGTAATATACACACTGGCGTGCTGAGGCTGGAACTTGGCCTGGCGGCGCACTGCTGTGTGCCTAGATTAAGTAATCTGATTGCCTGAAAATTTTGAAATCAACCAATCAGATTGCTTAAGCCAAAGAGTTAAACTTGAATCAAGTGAAAATACTGATTGTGATCCTGGCAAAAAAAAAACAGTATGTACTGACATTCTAATCACAGGGTGGGAAACCTTACCTTCCGATTGCAGTTTGTTCAAAATTTCTGGCGAGTGACCACCGCGGAACGACGGCAAGAACACAAAGATTTCTTTATGGCCCCTCTTCTTGAAGTAGTCTACAACAATCTCTATCCCCCGGGCTGTGAAATTGTTTGGATGAGTAAATTTGCAATATGCAATGGCCACATTCGATCCATCAATGATGATTGGTCTCAGGCCAGTTTTCTTCTTAGTTGTACTATCACCAGCGTTATACATGTTGTTGTCTTCTAACTGAGGTCTAGCCCGGGATAGAGAACGAATGCCGGGGGCTGAGAAAGTGGAATTTTTTGGTGGAAACCCATTGAGAGGAATAAAGTCTGGTCTACTGCTTGGCCCAGCACTTGGTTGGGGATATGGATTGTTAGACAGGTCGTTACATCTTGTATTACTTGTTTGAGCAAATGGCTTGTTCGATAGGTTGAAATTGCTCCAAACAGCACCACTACTTGACTCCGATGCAGTGTTATTAGGCACGATTCTTCTTATAGCACTTAACTTTTCAGCTTCAATTTGTGACAGACACTTTCGTGCTTTTTTCAACACAAGTTTGGGTTCTTGGGCCTTCTTCTTTTTGCATTTCTTTCCTCTGAGACAGGTTTTAGTCTTTGTGGACAGGCTGCCTGAAGGGACCATGTCGGGCCATGTGTCAAGGCTGCAAAGAGAAAATGCAGAGAAAAAAATTGTTAGTTGGTATAAAATACATTTTTTCCACTAGGAACTTCCATGCTTGAGTGGGTATCACACAGGGCTGCATATTTTCTCTAGGTTTATTTTCTTCTCCACATAATTTTATTTAAAAAAGTTATTTCCCCCTTCCCCCCCCCATTTTTTTTTTTTTTTCAAGTACCTATATCTACTCTACTTGTTAAAGTTCTCATACTCTCTTACCTCGTAAAATATTTGAGTTGGTTCTGCTCGTTATTATTGACTTTATCATACACAATCAACGGGAGATCACCCGACTGCCTCCAACCAACGTTCTTGTCAGGTGTTAACATTTCCAGATCAATGATAATAGAATCATTAGTGACACTCTTGATATTAGAACGGAGATTCTTGTTAGGTTCTATAATACACACATCCGAGCTTTCAAGAGCAACTCTTGAGTCATCCAAAGTGATCGTTGTATTTGGGTCATTGCTAAGTGAAATTATTTCATTTGATATTCCATTGACTTTTTCTAAAGGACTGGTATTTTTACAGGAAATTTCTTCACTAGTGTCATAACTATTTTTGGTTTCTAACAATTGTGTACCTAAGGTTACAACTTCATTGTGGACAGCTGAGTCACTAGTGTTTGTAGATATAATAGTTTCACTATTTTCTGTTGTAGATTTCTGATTTTTAACAGAATTGAGATTGTTTTTAAAACTGTTAGACTTGGGATTTGTATTGTCCTTAGAATTTGAACTAGAATATTTGTTGTTCACATCAAGTTGTTCTTGATGTTGAGTGCCTGTTTTTGGAGAGACCTGTGTCATTGACTTTCCTGATGAGGTAGAGTGATCTTCAGTAATATCAATAACACTAGGGTCATTAGAGGCATCTGAATCTAGAATGTTTGCTTTGGCAAATAACTTATTCAATACAGAGCAAGATTTTGATTTTTTTGATTTTGGAGTTTTTTGTTTTATTTTAGACTTCTTTACTTTGCAAGATTTAGGTACAGTACTGTTAATAATAGGTTGTACAATTGGCTCATTCCAAACCTGAGATAATCGTTCAAAATTATTTGATACTGACCCAAGTGTATTTGAAAGTGGATTTGAATTTAGCATTTTTCTTGGAGAGGCAAGATTTTTGAGATGGTCAGGTTTCAGGCTATCTAAATTACAGGTAACAGTTTGAGTATTAGTGTGCTTTATATTGGCATTGCCATCCAGGACAATAACACAATCATTTGTCTCAATACTAGGTGCAACCATTCCATCGTTAGAATCTTCAACTACAATGATATCATCTTTTTTGTTTTCTTTGTTATGTTTGTTCTGTGGGGATGTTCCATTTTCATCTGATGTCCCACCTATGTTTTTCTTCTTTTTCTTTGACCTTGACCTTTTCCTGTTTCCAGAATGACAAGCCTCAACACTGACTAGAACTGATTCATTTACATTTTTGGTACCTGGAAGAGACTTGTTAATTTTTTTATTCTTTGGAGTTGTAGCTTCATCACTATTTGAATTAGATGGTCTCTTTCTTGATGTGCTTTGTTCCATTTCATGACAGCTTACTTGGGTATTTACAATGATTCGTTTATAAGGAGTGAACTGCTTAGGCTTATGGGGTTGCATCTGGATTTTGGAATTTGGAGTACTTATGTAGGAATACCTATGTCAAACACTCTGATTAGTTTAATTTTCTCTCTGTAACAGAACAAATTATAGTAAGTTAAGTTCTACTGTCAATTTTTTACTTCAAAATTAAAGTTAACACTGTTACTTGTTTCCAGGGTTCAAGTAGCAACATGTATCCTCAGTGAGGAAGGTTTCATTTGAAATAATGGTCTGGTCTTTGAAGATGCATGCTACGTAGCATCTTGCGACTTGCTACTTGCGACGTGTTACCTCAGTGTGAAAGCCGCCTTAGTAAGATAGAGATCTCTCCTCTCATGACATCAATTGTAGTTCAGTCTGTTTGCCTTACATCCTTGTTTCTTCTCTATTTTAAGAGAAGAATATCAAAGCAATGTGCAATACCTCTATGGCATAGGACACGCATATTTGCCTAATATTCTATTCTCTCCTTATAACACTCCTTAGCTTCCTCTCTCTCTACCGCGCTAAAATATTTCCCGCTATTTTTTGATCTACTGTCATCTTCTTTAGCCTTATGTTGTTCCTCAGTGCCTTGATAGATGGATAAGCTGTTACTAGGATTATTTATTATTATTATTATTATTATTATTATTATTATTATTATTATTATTATTATTATTATTATTATTATTATTATTATTATTATTATTATTATTATTATTATTATTATTATTATTATTATTATTATTATTATTATTATTATTATTATTATTATTATTATTATTATTATTATTATTATTATTATTATTATTATTATTATTATTATTATTATTATTATTATTATTATTATTATTATTATTATTATTATTATTATTATTATTATTATTATTATTATTATATTAGTATTATTATTATTATTATTATTATTATTATTATTATTATTATTATTATTATTATTATTATTATTATTATTATTAATAATATATTTATTATTATTATCTATTATTATTTAAGATGCTGAATAGAAGGAAATATAAGGTTGCAACCCCTCTTATATGTTTCGAATACTTGAAAATTGGAGGAAAAGGATAGGGAGAAAGCAGCCGTTCTGAGAACGACCTCATCTGTTACGGGTATAGGTAAAGTTCGTCCCCGGGGCGTGCTCAGTATTTGCGGATAAAGAGGTTGATCGGGTTGATCCCCGTTAAATTACAACCAGGCTAACTATATCTGAACTTCTTTAAAACTAGTAAGACCATAGATTATGACCGATCGCTGATCAGAGTCATTAAGGCCGAATTTTGAAACATAGGAAAAATCAATATCATATATAAATTATTAATTTTATTATAAAACTATGGTCTGTCCGTTTATAATTTTCATATGTGTCTCTGAGGCCGACACTCGAATTACACCCAGTAAAAGTACAATAATTTTTTATTATATTATTTGATTTATTTCTTTCAAATTTGCTCGCTGGGTAATTGTTGCCGAAAATAATTTTTGTTTAATTAACTCATACCATCAGTGGTTGCGGGTCCGCCATTTAAGTTATTGTTGTTGTTGTAGCCGCCTGATTTAGCTATAGCTGAAAGGTGTGACAAAATAGAGAAAAACATCTCTTCTATCAGCCATTTAAGCTATTGGGGGAGTATCGCTTCTCCTCCTCATATATTACAGTTTCTCATCTGGGGGTAGGGAAGACGCCATCTTGGAATTTCCAAGGTGGGACTAGTGGTTAAACTAATTTTTGTATTTTTGTATTTTTTTTTTTCATTATATTTTTTTAAAAAAATAGGGGGAAATTATCTCAGATTCCGCAAGAAAATACGCGTTTATATGCTGTTCATAGCTTCCCCTTTTGATTAATCTGACCCCACGTACTGCTGATGTTATATTGGGGGAATGTATGTAACATGTTGGCCCGTCTAATAGGTAGGTTGTAATTTGCAATTGTTGATAAATTCATTGCGTTTTCCCCGGAAGGTTTCTGTGCACGATGTAATAATTCCCCCCGTCAAGTTTTTCCATACTGGTTTACAACGTTGTTTTCACTTTATTAACTCGATTTAAATTATCTAACTAAATACATAGAATATCCAACTAAATTCCTCGCTTGTCAATGTGTATTAACTTATTTGTAATTCTCTAACTAATAAAATAGGGTAGTATTATTAACTTTGCTTTGTTATTGTCTAACAAAATAGGGTTAG
>NW_007399224.1:0-5421 GCF_000475195.1 Diaphorina citri | reverse complement strand
TTAAGGTTAAATTTTATAGGATAATTCTTGAGAAATTTGAAATTTCATGGTTTGAATATAAATCCATAATAGTTATCGGGGAAAAAACAGAGATAAAATCAGGCAGGAAGGAAATAATAATGTTATCATTATTTTTCATATTCCCTGCCCTGATAACAAAGCGAAACCACAACGGGACAGTGAGACACAGTCACCTGCAGCGCCAGAAGCCAAGACAGGGGTTATCTTCCTGAAATAAGGTTTGGACCAGCTTGGAGCTGGAATATATAGTTTAATTTCCAGAAAAATGGCCTTGTGCTTTTACCACCACGTTTAAAACAGGTCCTTTTGGTATTTCGGTATTTGGTTTTTTTGACCAAAAACCCCCCTAAAAAAGTGCAAAAGAGTGTGTTTACTCGAGACTAGAGTCTTTAAACAAGCGCTGCTGGATACCTTGAGGTTTCGCGCTCCTATACACGACTATGGTGAAATCAGCTAGTGAAATTCTGGCCGAAGAATCGCAGTGGATACAATTCAGATGCAGCTCGTTCCGGTGATATTTACCTACCCACCTGAATTTTGGAATATAACCCTTATTTCCCTCTTGCCAACTCGGAGATCAGAACTAAAATTTAAGCTAATTGTACCTTCATTTTAGCTTTTTTAGTTTAGTTTATATTATTATTATTGACCTATATAAGTATTGTTTAATCCATTCCCAATGTATCCATAATGACTAGCCTATTTGATGCCACAGATTATAAGAAGGGCCTCACCTGCCCGGGTCGAACAAAGTTAAAATAATATAAAATGGATTAACATTAAATTTTACAGTTTTATTTTAATTTATTTCTTTAATAACAGTTTTTTTTCCCTTCTTTTTAAGAGTCTTTAGATTTGAGGCGGTTTTTTATTTTATTTTATTATTTTGGTATCCAACCTGCCCTTAAATAAGAATGTGTGTCTGTGTAGAAAAATTGAGTTGTGAAACCACCTTAATAAGTCAGAAGACGATAAGTATCTCTAATACAGGACTAAAATTAAAAATCAACAAGTACACCGTCAGTGTAACCTTTACCACAGTCAGCAACACACGACGCTCTGAAATTATAGCGAGAAATACGAAAGTACTAATAAAGGTGCTGCACAAATGAACAATTGAGAAGGTTGACTAGTTAGCAAACAGACGTACAGATAGCACACTAGAACCAGATTACACACGAAGCAGTTAAGGACTTCAGTTTATAATGCTTGTGTATTTATAGAGATGAAGGGAAGCACAAGATCATAGAGCGATCATCTGTCACTCCAACCACTAACAAAGTTTAGTGTCACTCCTGTGCACGACTAAAATAGACACTCTATACTACGAGATTCGACGTATAGAAAGTGAGATACAAATAAGTAATACTTTACACGTCATTCCTTAGTAGTAGAGACAGCATTACTACAAATAGATATATATACATATAATACTTCTCACAACAAAATAATAATTACATATAGCACTTCTAAAACAGCATACTTGTTGCTGTAACACCTCCTATCTTGGGAAGCGTGCCTGATCATAGCTTGGGCATCTGACACAGCTGACTATCAAACGCTTCACCGTCGGTAATCAAAGCCCAATATTTACGAGAAAGTAAACAGTTACACGAACAACGGATGTTAACTACTCCGAGTTTTTCAGCTTTCAGGCACCTGACTTGAATCGGGACATACATATTTAGTGTCATAACATTGTTCGCATGATTCTTTACTTTTCGAGGTCGGGATGTCCACTAATCGATTTTTCCATTAATTCAAGACTGAGTATGAGACACTGCCTGACACCTGGTGTTGTACAAATCCCTTGGACGACGACAGGTATTGTCAGACTAAACGTACCATATACATTCAAAAGACTTTAGTTGAGAACTCTGACACTTGAGAAATCCAAAGGACAACGGCTTTGGTATTATCACAGACTTCACCTTACGTCCACTTTGTCTTTCCTGTACTTACATTATTTCGAAAGTTAAGCGAATAATAGAACAACAAGTCCTCTGCTGCAGATTATTACATACTTAACAGCGGCTTAATATATTTCATCTTGTGGAAAACGACACGTGAAGATTCCAGACATCCATTTAGAATGGCACCCTACACACTAAAGATTGACAGGAGATAAGGGGGTGGGAGAACTGAAGACTGTGACATATACTCAACACCGACCTTTAAGCTAGCACAGTAGTTGCTAGGGTATAGAAGAGGTAAATTTTAGGATTTCATTTTTACAGAACAGCTAAAATGACTCTTCTCTTGGTGTCATCTTGCGACTTCAGTCAGCTCCTTGGTCAAACCAAGATTCAGACGGGCCCCTCTCTGCCTAGTGTTCCTTATCCCCTGAAGTTCGACTTAAACTTCCAGAGAAGACGGAATATCGTGTAAGCATCCTCTACGGTACCTCCAAGGATATGTATCTAACATCTATTGCATTGTATGAAAATTCTATAAAAATCTATAAGAGGTAGTGACTAGAAGATCATTACCGTTCAAGAGGCAATAAAAACTATTACTGTATTATCTGCATCTATATGTTGTAAAGCATACCTATCCCGACGACTCCACCTGAAAGCTACCACTGACAACATTATTTATCTATGCACCAACGTATATATTCGTAATGCCATAAGACATACTTTAAAATGTCAAACTATTGGAAGTTCAATATAGATATAGAGTTTAGTCCACCTTAATAATAACGCTCGGCTGCTTTCTAGATCGTATGAGTCGCGCGACCCTCTACCAGTATGATCGATGAGCACAACCAGAGGGCGAGTGGTTTTTTATTTTTCCTTTTTTTAATCTAGAGTGAAAAAAAGTAATTTTTTTTTTTTTTTTTTTTTTTTTTTTTGGTAATTCATACATGTATTAATTACATTATTTTTCTCTCTTTTTTTTATTAGGACAGGTTACTTTGAAAAGAAACCGAAAAATCTAGAATGGAATCAAACCAGGACTCAGGGTAAAGTCATAACCCTGAGGTGTAAGTTCTAACCACACGTAACCTGAACTTGGTCCGGTTACACTCCAATATCTCCTTGTTTGTTAAGTAGTCTGTTTGGTTCACGTTCACAGTTCAAATTTTGTATCGTGTTATCTGTATCTGGAGTGATGAGTAAACCCAGTTAATAAATGAAATTAATGGGATTCGATTTAGGAAAGAATAACGTGTGATCTGGTGTTTTCCTTTATAAAGTCGAAAGTCGACTTAAAGTCGAAAAATCCACAACACAAGTGCCTCTATCTGCACTAGTCACCAAAGTGCTCTACAGCCCATTCAACTAAAGTTGGTGTCGGGCTGTAGTTATTTTCTTTTTAGGTTAGATGTAAATATTTAATTTGTGCCAATTAGTGATCTACATTAGTTTTATTATTTATTAATTGCTCCGGATTATATTCAAGATTGACATTTTGTTCTCCATAATTTCTAGATGTTTTTTCAATGCCAATTTTAATACATCTTTACGTCTAATATTTCTGAGTTCTGGAGTTAGTGTGTTGTAAATTTTCCGTCCCAAGTAAATGAAGTGTCTAGTAATAAGTCCTTTGTTAGGTCGTGTTGTACGTACTTGTCCATGTCCAGTCTGTCTAGTATTGTAAATGTTCTCGTTAGTTGTCCATTCGTCAGTGTGTTTAATTGTGAAGAAAGTAAGTTTGTAGATGTATATGTCCTGTAATGTTGGTACTTGTAGTGTCGAGTATAAAGAGTCCTGCATAGGTATTTATTATTATCCCTATCTCAATTTCAACTTTGCTATGTTTTTCCTTAGGGGTTTCAAGTTCAATTATTTGAGTAGGAAAAACACAGCCAAATTGAAATTGAGAAAAGGTTGAAGGAATTGAGATTCAGCATTTTCAGCAGACACGAAAAACTGGGAAAGCAGACTTGGCCTTAATTTTCTGATCTCACCACTTTTATAGGACGACATTTTTGGATAGGAACTTGGCCTTTTTTTCACATTTGTGTTTTTGTGGGCGATTTCACTCCTTTTTTCTAATGCATGCGGTCGTGCTTTGCGCTCCCTTGTATACGATCGAGCTGCGCGCTCCCGGGGTCTTCGCGGAATCGTGCATACGGTCGCGCTTCGCGCTCCCTTGTTTACAGTCGCGCTCCCTTGTTTACAGTCGCGCTGCGCGCTCCCGGGGCTTCGCCCCTGAGACCTTATATCGTGCCTAAATTTTGTTTCGAAAAAATTAAATCTGAAATATAAAAAACAGGAAAAGTTGTGCTGGCCTGTGGCCTCAAAGTGTGTTCCTCCTGTTAAATCCGCCTGTGGACGGAGCCCAGAGCAACTTTTGCCCAATTTCAGATTTTCCCCTTTACTTACTCATCAAGACCTACCATCCTGCCAAATTTCAAGTTTCTACTACATCGGGAAGTGCTTCATAATTTTGATGAGTGAGTGAGTCAGTCTTAAAATAAGCGATTTTCTAGACCCCTTTTCTACCCCTTCCTCTAAAGCTAGAACTTCGGAATTTCGCAGACATAATAAGCAAGTATAGCTTAACATATGGTCCAAATTTCGTAACAAAACGTGCGTAATTAACGGAGTTATGATAGGGGTAAAAATGGCTCGAAATGTTTCGTGTAATATACACACTGGCGTGCTGAGGCTGGAACTTGGCCTGGCGGCGCACTGCTGTGTGCCTAGATTAAGTAATCTGATTGCCTGAAAATTTTGAAATCAACCAATCAGATTGCTTAAGCCAAAGAGTTAAACTTGAATCAAGTGAAAATACTGATTGTGATCCTGGCAAAAAAAAAACAGTATGTACTGACATTCTAATCACAGGGTGGGAAACCTTACCTTCTGATTGCAGTTTGTTCAAAATTTCTGGCGAGTGACCACCGCGGAACGACGGCAAGAACACAAAGATTTCTTTATGGCCCCTCTTCTTGAAGTAGTCTACAACAATCTCTATCCCCCGGGCTGTGAAATTGTTTGGATGAGTAAATTTGCAATATGCAATGGCCACATTCGATCCATCAATGATGATTGGTCTCAGGCCAGTTTTCTTCTTAGTTGTACTATCACCAGCGTTATACATGTTGTTGTCTTCTAACTGAGGTCTAGCCCGGGATAGAGAATGAATGCCGGGGGCTGAGAAAGTAGAATTTTTTGGTGGAAACCCATTGAGAGGAATAAAGTCTGGTCTACTGCTTGGCCCAGCACTTGGTTGGGGATATGGATTGTTAGACAGGTTGTTACATCTTGTATTACTTGTTTGAGCAAATGGCTTGTTTGATAGGTTGAAATTGCTCCAAACAGCACCACTACTTGACTCCGATGCAGTGTTATTAGGCACAATTCTTCTTAAAGCACTTAACTTTTCAGCTTCAATTTGTGACAGACGCTTTCGTGCTTTTTTCAACACAAGTTTGGGTTCTTGGGCCTT
>NW_007399223.1:0-860 GCF_000475195.1 Diaphorina citri | reverse complement strand
TCCTTCGTCTCCAGTTATCTTATGGGGAACATGTGGAAATCAGGGCCACATTTAGGGACCCAAAGGAACCCCCTTAACCGGCCAGCTTTCAGTTAGGGTCAATGGTACATAAAAACTTACAATAATAGTCCATACTTACTTACTTACTCCAGGGTCTTCACAGACCGCGAGGGTCCTTGACCTCCCCCACCAGCCTTCTCCATTCTTGTCTGTCCTGGGCGATGGTCTGCCAATCTTGTCGGATTCCAATGGATTCGAGAGATTCCCTGACACCATCTTCCCATGTGTTTCTTGGTCGTCCAACAGGTCGAGGGTTGGAGTATTGTAGGTGGAGGGTTCTCTTGATATTGGATGTCTCTTCTGCTCGCGCCATATCTTAGCTCGGATGACGTTGCTGATTGTTGGTTTGTTATACAGTGACCTTAGCTCTGCATTTTTTCTTCTTCTCCATATATTTAGTTCTATGTCGAAAATGGGACCAAATATTTTCCTTAGCACTCTGTTCTCAAAAGCTAATTAGGCCCCCTTAATTAGGCCTTATTTTTGTCCCTTTGTTGTAGGCCAAACTCCGATAATTTGGAACATCCCTAATATAACTGGTACATCACTATCTGATGTCTCTTTCTCTCTCTCTCTCTTTAAAATTCTGAATACGAGCCTTATGGAAGGCAAGGCACCTACTTTGAGATAGCAAACAATAATCGACTCTGTTGGGAATTCAATGGAAAACTCTTTCTACTTCTTACTCATTCTTATTCTTAACACTCCTTAGTCCTTACTCTTTATTCTTACACTCCTTAGTAATAATAAGACGTAAGGACTGTGGCGTGAAATATGAGTCCCTAGGGCGCCATAGTTTC
>NW_007399222.1:0-860 GCF_000475195.1 Diaphorina citri | reverse complement strand
CTGCCATTGCGCCGGGAAAAATCCAGCAGCTTGCAATTGCCCAATGCCAATGGTCGGTCATCTGGATACCAAACACGCACAACGTAGCTTAACTTCAGTGATCAATTTGGAACTGGTGTATTCAACGTTCTATCACCCCTGGGTTATACTTTTTTCGATATATTTCACAGTGTCCAAAAAGCACACACTACGCCTGGTTCCTGTTACGCCCAACCTGAACTTTTCAGGACATTCTACCCTCTTCCTCCTCCCCTGATGAACAGTAACGGAAGTAGGGGTGGTAACGGAAGTTTGAAAAGTTTGACAGTTCTGCTGGAGTTTCCTAAATAATTCAAAGGCCTTAATGTACCTCTTGGCCTTTAGATATAGCATCAGGTATCATATTGGCCTTTCACAGTGCACAACAAAGTTCCTGTTTTTGACTCGATGTCCTATTTTTTAACTCGATAGATTTCCTTTAGTTTGTCTGCTTGTTTCTTTCTTTTTATATTTTGTTTACCTCTGTTGTTTGTATTTTTATTTGTTTCTCCGTAACTACCAAACGGTCAGTCCGATTTTGGTGAATTTTGGTCAACATTTCGTATGTAAAGGATATTTTTGCTGACTGGATTTTGGACTCATTCTAAAACACAAGGAGATTAGTCAAAACTTTAGAAGAAACAAAGTGCAAATCCTGGTTTCCAAATTTACTTCAAAATCTTCAAATCGTCCTGTGTATACAGTTAATACACACGGTATGTTAATATTTCGCCTCCACTTTCATTCCACCCTATATAAATCGTGTGGGCGTGCGAAGTTAGGGTGATTTGGTATGAAATTCACACAAGTGAATTATTACCATGCCAATATGTTCCGAGCAA
>NW_007399221.1:0-860 GCF_000475195.1 Diaphorina citri | reverse complement strand
TCGGGAATCAAACCCGGTACAAAGGATTGCAATCCAGCTTGGGTATGATAATTTTTCTGCAAATCTATGGGTTATTTATGTGTCTATTTCTTTCGTAGTTCTTCTCTACACAATTAGGACAGGCATTGATCACTTACGAAAGATTTCATTAATATTTCCAAAGCAGACTGTAAAGAAAACACAAGGATGATTACGATCAAAGTTAAGGAGAATATAACATTAGGAAATAATAAGCAAAAGAGTGCATTCCCTTACTTTTCTTTGGCACATACCCGTCAGCTATAAGAGTTGGAATTCAAATACAACAGTACCACTATGTCTTAACTCCACGGACTTTATTTTTTGTCTCCCAAGAGTCCCAAGGCTTCCACTAATACTCGCTATACGACAGTAGAGTTTTCTGCTGGGAGTAACTAAGGAAGTATAAAATTGAACTTACCTTCCTCCTGTTTAAGCTTCTCGATTTCATCTTGACTCAGGAAACTGAAGACGCGTTCTGTAAACACACCAGAAAAACAGGATTAAAATTTAATTTATTTAGAGTATTATTTTTTCGAAGAGGTTTCACAGAGGGAACTATAACTGCTAAGGTCTTATCGTCCCGAAATCGGAAAGAGAAGGAATACAGGACAGGAAAAAGCCAGCCGTTCCCAGAACGAACCTTATCCCTTCAGGATGAAATTCGCCTCGGGCGGCAATTGAACCCGCGGCCTAGCGCTTACAAGGCAGACGCGCTACCAACCAAGCTAACCAGACTGGTGAATTAAATTTCACATAGTCGGATACAACTCTGCTCTCACCTGGTTTAGGGGAAGGATGAGTACTCTCCTCCATGGCCTTCTCAAAGAATTTCATCCGAT
>NW_007399220.1:0-860 GCF_000475195.1 Diaphorina citri | reverse complement strand
TAAAAAAAAAAAAAAAAAAAAAAAAAAAAAAAAAAACAAAACAAAACAAATCCTAAACAAAAAAAACTTAACTTCATCCAATAAAATTAGAAGGAAAAAAATCAACAATTTTGAAACCTACTTCACTTTGTTCTTTTGGTCAAATTTCTGAAATTTGCCTTATAACTTTGCCAAGGGGATCAAAAACACAGAAGGACTAAAAAAACCTAAAAAGATATTTGGCTACTAGCTAAGTTTGAATAAACAAAGAGGAAACTTTGGAGTTCAAAAATTTCAAGCATGTAAATTTTTTCTTTAATTTTTTTTCAACCACATTCATAAACCTCAAAGAACCTTTTATAAGCCTTTACCACAGGATTTTTAGCTAGATTCCAGTTAGGGTGAGCTACTCATTTTTTTACCCCCCCAAAAAAAAAAAACAAACAAACAAACAAACAAATTTAGGTATGTTAAGTACTTCGATTAAAAAGAAAAAAAAATCAAACAATTGAAATTTTCCTGTTTTACAAACAACAAATCAACATTTCAGATCCCAGTAGTAAAATCACGAAAAAATTCCAGTTTAAAAAACCCTGCCTAATAGACAAAACTAACAGATATAACAAAAACATGGCACTTTTTTGCCTCTTTATAATAAAAAAAATAAAAAATAAACAAAAATGATTACACTCCTTGATTTATTCTATTAAATCACTCACTTACTCTTTTCATAATCATCTCAAGTTTTTACCTTTAAAAAGCGGAATTAAATTTAGTTCAACCACAGACAAATAAAAGTTAGAGAGAGAATTAGTACAAATACAAACAAGTCATCAATTAATATTTATTAAAAAAAAAAAAAAGTTATTAATAAAGTATTT
>NW_007399219.1:0-860 GCF_000475195.1 Diaphorina citri | reverse complement strand
ATATGACTTGTATCTATGTCATAATGTATCTCTATGGTTTACTTCCATCTTCTCAAGATGTGGGCCTAGGATAATGGAATACATCTCATCTTGAGTATAATCTTCTGGTCTTCTATTTGGTACTCTGGTAGGTGTCTGTGTGTACATGCTACAAGACATATTGAATAATAGCCTGCTGTTAGAACAAAGCAGAGTTTGTATAATATTATGTTCTTCTCACACATTGAGAGAATTCCTTGGAAGTGACCTGTACGCTGTACGCTTGGTTATTACTCGTAAAGTTGTACCTGTAACCTGTATGGTTGAGTTGTTCGTACGGGTGCAAAACAGGGTTTATCCCAGAAGTAACTGTGAAGGCAGTTATAGGGGAGTGGTGACCCCATGGCCTGAGCAAGTGGTTGATGATCTCTGGCTGATCAAAAGTGTGACGTCCTAGAAAGTAGTGTGACAACATAACCTGTACCCTGTCACATGAAGAGTGAGGGGAGAATGTATACTGTATAGAGAGGGTGGCAGGAGTGGAGAGAGAATACTGATAAAGTCACGGAAGTAGAATGACGAACAGGCTATAAGTCAATATTTCCCCCTAGATTAAGTACAGGTGTACAGGTCAGTTCTAAAAGAATGGGAATGAAAGAGAAATAAGAAAAACAATGCCAAGTTAAGTACCAACTGTAATATTTATAACGCTAAAGTTTTAATGTCTCCGGGTCTAAGTTGAGAAGAGTTCACATGAATGTTCATCAACCACGCCCCTGCTAATACATAATATCCTCACAGCTGTTGCCTGACCCCGCCTATCCTGTCCTGTGTTCCATGGTAGAACTGTTAGGTCTCTGACTCTAGTCACTGTCCATCAG
>NW_007399218.1:0-860 GCF_000475195.1 Diaphorina citri | reverse complement strand
TGATTCACTAGAAATTTAATAGAAACAGGAACTCTGCCACGGTTATGGCCTGCGTCGTTGTTGGGATCATAGTCTACATCACTATCCATGTTATTTTTATTTGGAGTATCGGAGTCAAAGCCAAAAGTAGGTACTGGAACTATCTTTACTATCTTCATCCTCGCTCCTGGAACTATCTTTTTCCTTACTCATGGAACTCTCTTTTTCCTTACTCCTGGAACTCTCTTTTTCCTTGCTCTTGGAACTCTCTTTTTTATCGCTCCTGGAACTCTCTTTTTCCTCGCTCCTAGAACTCTCTTTTTCCTCGCTCCTAGAACTCTTTTTTCCTAGCTCCTAGAACTCTCTGCTTCCACGCTGGGGTCCACAAAATAACATTGAACATCGTTTATGTCGTTTAAAATATGATCAGCTTGCTGAATGATTCTCAAACTTAGTTGCTCGAACATCCAAATACGGGATCCTTTCATTTGCAAGACGTGTTGCAAGACTTTCTGCGCTGTGAGCGGTGAACTTTCCACTTTAGGCTTCTTAGAAAGTGACTGCATTATTAAATCTGCTCTGTTTTCCCCTAGGTTTTTTCCGCGGAAAAGCTATAGTTCAAGGCGTATTATCACTCATTTTGTTCCTGTAACCATAAGAATAAAGTCTCGTCCCTATGTTTAAAGAAAAGGGCGTTTTATAACTCTAAATCCTCGTATGTTTCAAGGTGAAAGAGTAGGTATTTTTATGCCAGAACCGTTTTTATTCTTCAACAATTCAACACCTATAATAAACAGAATATAAAATGAAGGTTTTTCAATGTAGTAGAGTAGACCATAATAATCGAGAAAAAAATCACATAAAGTCGATTTATACACTAG
>NW_007399217.1:0-860 GCF_000475195.1 Diaphorina citri | reverse complement strand
TCGTTTTTTCTTCCCTTTTTCCCTTCCTCCCTTATTTTCCTCCCTTTCTACCTCCCTTCTCCCTTTTTTCCTCCCTTCTTTTTTCATTCCCTTTTCAATCCCTCCTTCCCTTTTTTTCACCTAATTTTTTCCCTTCGTCTCTTCTTTTTCTCTCAATCTCTTCCTATTCCGCGTACAAATTCTCTCTTATCTCTGCTTTTCTCTCTCTCTCTCTCTCTGCTCCGCCTTATCAGGCTTAGGCCAGCCACTCACTATCAGTAGACCTGACAGTTACGGCTGAAAAGGTTTGTCTGTCAGGTTTACATACCTGATGAGCACACACACACACTATCAGATAAACTGACTCAATCAGATATACATACCTGACACCTGATTAGGTCTACCTGATAGTGAGTGCCTGGCATAAGAGAGTAAAATCCTTACACACATCACCTCCTCTTGACAGGCAGGCACAGCTAATTTTCTTTGGAAACACAAGTTTTGACTGAAAACTTTCAAATTTCAAGAGTTTCGAGTAAAAGTGCCTAAGAGTAAAAGACATTACAATTGTCTACAATCACGTCCCACAGGCAAAGTCTCTGCCATTTCCAATTTTATTATGAAAACACAGATTTTGAATATTTCCCACACTGCGTGCATACTAATCAGAAATAAATCTTTTGTGAGCCCCCTCTTTCTTTCTGCGCCCTTTTTTGTGAGCCTCTCTTTCTTTCTGCGCCCTTGTTTGTGAGCCTCTCTTTCTTTCTGCGCCCTTTTTTGTGAGCCTCTCTTTCTTTCTGCGCCCTTGTTTTAAAAGCCCTCCACTCTCCCTCTGCAAAATTCTTTGTGATCAAGGTTTGTTTCTTTGTGGCAGAGTACCC
>NW_007399216.1:0-860 GCF_000475195.1 Diaphorina citri | reverse complement strand
GTCAAGGTTGTAAATAAATCCGTCGGAAATAAATTCGGAAATATAAAATTTAAAATAAAACGTGAGTAACTTTTAGTAGTAAAATTGTTTACAATAAAATCATTACTGTCCATCGCGAGTTTTTGGTTTCTAATTTTTCTTTTATATTTCAACCTATCATTCGATCTACCTACCTACCTACCAGGGCCTGATTCCATTAAAATATGAAATAGAAAAAAAAATGCCAGGGAAAAAAAAAAAAAAAAAAAAAAAAAAAAAAAAAACTAAACGAAGCTAAATTTATCTCAGTTCTCACCTTGATAATTTACTTTCTATTATTTTTCATCCTTTGCTTTATAAAAAAAAAAAACTATAAATAATTCTAACCACCACGAATACCACGATAAATTAAAAAATACATAATTTTATTCCAAATCCAACCAATCTCTTTGTCTGGGTTCCTGGTTCCAACTGTTTACCACGTGACTCTTAGGTACAATAATAATATAAATTTTAAAAAGACAATTGAGATTCGACATTCAACTAAGGACTTCAACTTCAACTCCAGCGCTCGTAGAGTCAACACCTCTCTTGCGATCTTGGTCTGACGATGGGAATCTGAGTATTCCCGAAAGCTCACCAAACTTTCTTTAGTTGAATGTCGAATCTCAATTGTCTTTTTAAAATTTATATTTTAATTTGTGAAGATTCTTTTATAAATAATTATTCCGATAATTATTTGCATTTATTTTTACAATAATAATAATTTTCCATCTCTCTGTTTTCAGACCTCACCCATCTTGGTTTCTGATTTCGCCTGTTCCGTTTCCATTGCCCTCATCATGTTCTACTATACAATAGCTCTTGCTGTGATACTTCTA
>NW_007399215.1:0-860 GCF_000475195.1 Diaphorina citri | reverse complement strand
CTTCTCCCCTGGAAGAGAAAGAGAGAGAGAGAAAAAGTGATCCCCTAACAGAGAGAGATATATAGAGCGTAGACATACCTATGAGGGCGAGAGAGGGTGAAACTGAGAAACCTCCTTCTGAAAGACGAGAGAGAGAGAGGGAGGGGGAGAGAGAGAGAGAGGGAGGAGGAGAGAGAGTAGAGGGAGGGAGAGAAAGAGAGATAGTGAGAGAGGGAAAGAGTGAGACATATGATATGCCAGTAAAATAGGTAATCTCTAATACCTGTTCTCTTTTGTGTGCCTAATTAATGAATATAAGGTATTAGGTGACCGTTATACTATACGTTATATTATACGTAAAACTCCTGACGCTGTGCTTTTTATACGGAAAGCTTACACCGAGCTTACGTCTCTCTCTCTCTCTCTCCCTCCTTTCTTTCCCATATTTCTCCTCGTTCCTCTCTCCTTCTCCCCCTGTCTTTCTATCTATTCCTTTCTCTCTCTCTCTCCCTTTCTCTTTTCTCTCCCTCCCTCTCGCTCTCCCTCTCTTTCTTCCTTCCTTCCTTCCTCCCTCCCTCACTCCCTCCCTGTTCATAAGGTAATTCTCTTACCCCTTTTCCATAAATCTTTCGTTCGCTGTCTCATATTTTTACTTGGTCCTCTCTCCCCCTTTCTCTTTGGTTACCTCCCACTCTCTTTTTCTCTCCTTCCTCTCTCCCTCTTTCTCTTCTTCCTCTTCTTAGTCCCTATCTCTTGAATTGCGTTGCGTTTTACATTTTTCGCTTTTGGCTATCATTAATGCCAGTACCTACCATGTACATTACCTGCTGTTTCTCGGTATAATGATCAATACCTAAGCTATGTAGCTATAAATAGGTATG
>NW_007399214.1:0-860 GCF_000475195.1 Diaphorina citri | reverse complement strand
GTGTTTATGAAAGCGTTCAATGAACACTGTGTAAAATTCGCCATGAATTATTGGTTGTTGAGAATGTGACCTATGTAGTAGGGTGGAGTGAAACTATAGGGATGAAAATTTTTTTTCGAATTTCGAAACGCCTGATATGTCAAAAGTTGCGTATTGATGAGTAGATTAATCCCTGAAAATTTTATGAAAATTTTTTATCATCTTGAGGTCGCACATTCGGCTTGAAGTTTCGAGAGCTTTTAGTTATGCAATGAAGGGGCAAGATAACTGTTTTTTCAGATAATCGTATTTATTTATTGAAAATGGTAAGTCGTACGAAAAAAATTATAAGACCAAAGATGTTTAGAACAAAAAAAACTAATTACTTAATCGTATATTCCCTACTTTGACCAAGAAGTGTGTATTAAAGTTGTTTTTATATTAGTTTTATTGTTACTTAATTCCAGTGCGAAACTTTTGCTGTTTTTGTTTTAAGAACAATCAAACGAGTGGAGTGTACGTATACAATAGTGATACTGCTTCAATTTCAAATGAAAATTTTGGTTTTGAAGAAAGTGAACCTTATTGTGTAGGTACTTGTAGGTACTGCTAAACGTTCTTTTAATTCCACTTTCTAACCAAGATATTGTTGATTTTGAAGCTTTGAAAATGCAGTTTTATTTGTAAGAAGATCTCCCGCAAATTCGCAAATGATCTCTTGAACTCACAAACTACCGTCTAACTGGGAATCCAATGGACCTCCAATTTTTTTCCATTATATTTTTCTCACAATCTTTTGAACTCACACTCAGAAACTATCTCTTGAACTCACAAACTATCTCTTGAACTCACAAACTATCTCTTGAACTCAAAAACTCTCT
>NW_007399213.1:0-860 GCF_000475195.1 Diaphorina citri | reverse complement strand
GAGTTAGGAAAAGGTCGCAGAAAATTTAACCAGATTGCCATGCGCTTTTATGGACCATTTTAGTGACTTTTCTTTGAAAAAATTAAAATTTTGTTGAGAATTGGGATGAAAACCAAAGTCGACCAGTACCAGACTTGTGTTACATCCTGTATATTGTATGGTTATTTAGGTCAGGACCCTCATCTTATTTTTTGTCCCATTCCATTCAGTAAAAAGTTACTACTTTTTGCAATATTGTATTTGGAACTTGTAATTCATATTGCTATAACTGTATGTGGAACTTTTCAGGGATGATACAGTTTTTTTACAAGGTCAGGAACTCCTAATTATTTGAAATTCAAGGTCATTATGCTCTGATCAAATTAAGAGGGGGGCGGGATATCTTGGGACTTTTGATTACATATTTTATTTTTTAAGGCTAACAAAATTCGTTGCCTTTGTCCATCTTTACCTCCAGAGATCTCAAATTAAATAAAAGCATGTAGGTAAAATAAAATATTGGTTATGGTGAGCTATCTTTCGGAGTTTCAGACGAATGGACATCAGAAAAATGACAAACTAAAGTCAAAATTGTCGAGACAAACCAGATATACAAGATCGTTAGAATTCTTCTCATTTGTTCAATAAAATTTTATGGATTAGATAGCGGAAAAATTATTGATGCGGAGGAGAAAGAGAGAAATTATTGAGGAGAGAGAAAGAGAGAGAGAGAGGGAGGACTTATATTGAGGGAGGGAGAGAGAGGAAGCAGTCTCACTCCTCATATTTAATCTGGGAGGGAGGGGGAGGGAACTGAAATATGAAATTGAAAATGCAGTGTGACAGAAAAGCAGATTTTCTCCCCCTCCCTCCTACTCTGC
>NW_007399212.1:0-860 GCF_000475195.1 Diaphorina citri | reverse complement strand
CTTATTTACGAGTCTTCTTCTTTTTCTTCGCCTTTTCCCGTGTACAGACGGGGTCGGCGTTTTTCGTCAGCCTCTCAAGCAGCCCCAACTAGAGTGATTGCTTTGAGCTGACAACTGGTTTTGGCTACAAATTTTACGAGTGGATTACGAGTATACTTCTCAAATGAGACAAAAGAATCCGTTTACGCTGACAATAAGCAGAACTACTCAAATCATTGGGGATTTCATGCTTTGTATGGGAATAGAGTCAACGCTTTTCCCCTTACTAGCGAGAGTCTTGACCATTACCTACGCTACCGAGGTAGTGGATTACAAGTATACTTCTCAAATGAGACAAAAGAATCCGTTTACGCTGACAATAAGCAGAACTACTCAAATCATTGAGGATTTCATGCTTTGTATGGGAATAGAGTCAACGCTTTTCTCCTCACTAGCGAAAGTCTTGACCATTACCTACGCTACCGAGGTCGACTACAGATGACTACGCTCCGTTTTTGAGTACCTACACAATATTGAATATTGGAAAAGCACCAAAAACAGTACTTACTTGACGAAAAAAAGTAGATTGAGGAATAAGAACTTGTCCTTTTCTTTGTTCCTCAGAAGGGTTCTCTCTGCTTTTAAAGACCAAGCACAAGTCCTCACGATGGTTTACTGCGGTTCAGGACGAGCCAGCCAACTTAAAATGGCTAGAGCTAGAGATCATCACCCCGGTGTATAGCAGATACAAAAAGACATCTTCTTTATTCTGCTATCGCCATTCGGCGAAAGCTAAAGCCGCGCTACAACAACAACAACAATTAAACTATTGGTATAATGGAACATCTTGTTCTAAGCTGACAGTCTAAATGAAGCACTAC
>NW_007399211.1:0-860 GCF_000475195.1 Diaphorina citri | reverse complement strand
CTCTCCTCTTCATCCTTTATTCATCTGCCCCTCACATCTCCCCCTCCCTTGATGAAATATGAAAGTTTAAACAAATTTCGTTTCGGATTTCATAATTTTCCAGGCGATTTTCCTACTCGGTTCTGAGCGAAGAAGTAAGTAGAAAGGGGTTGATGTTGTGTTTAAAGTTAGAGGTTTAGTGAGTATTATACCCATCTCTACCTACTTAATACCTGTACCTACCTGTGATTTGGAATTTTTTTCTCAAAAGGTAGGGTTTGGAGGTACTTAGGTAGGGTTTGGGAGCAGAACGTCCCGAGGCGGTCTAAGTTTCTCGTGGCGTTTGAAGAGCGTTGAAATCAGAAAGGCAGTTGGATGGGGTTCATTCGAGCAGAAGACAGACCAAACTCATTTCTTCTGTACCAAATACATAAGACCTTGCTCAGACTGCGAAAGTAAAGGGACTTTTCAGTCTAATTTCGGCAAAATAAACAGGGTGTCTAATATCTCTTCTTCTTCCTCCTTCTTCTTTTCTTACTCCTCCTAACTCTGGGCACCACATGTTTTTGGCGTTTTATCAAATTATATACCTACATTTCTTTACATAAGAAGTACCTAGATACCTATGTTAGGTATATCTCCATTTACCTGATATTCAGATATTACCTATATGCATGTATTCGAGTACATACCTAAATACATAGTTAGGTATACAAACCTACATATGTACCTAACGTAGGTACCACGCTTCACTCTTGAGTGCGTACGCAAGTAAACACTTTCTCTTTTCTCTCTCATTCTTGTTTGTTTACATGTTGCTATTTCTCCGTCTCTTTCTCACCTCCCCAATGCCGTGATCGTCTAGTGGTTAGGACCCTGCG
>NW_007399210.1:0-860 GCF_000475195.1 Diaphorina citri | reverse complement strand
ATGGCAGGATTCTCACACAGTGAGCTCTTCCACCCAACCAAAGATAGGATAGTAAAAAGGGGAAAAAGAAGAAGATGATCTTTTGACGGATTGTTGTATGTGCACGTGATATTTGCCCAAATTCTAGGTCTATAGGCTATTCTATTTTAAAATCCAAAAAATTGAGTCTTCTCTAGTGCCCTGCCTACTATGTAAAAGTTTTTATAAACGGAAATTTCTTGAGAAATTGAGAATTACAAGTGCCGAGAATGTTAAAAATGTTAAGACAACAAAGCTTTTATTCACCCCCAAGTTCACAACTCAATGTTGAAATGAATGTTGGTCTCTACTCAATTACAAATAGGATTATTACAGGTTAACAAAAGCACTACACACTACTACGCAATTACAGACAACAGACGCAATTACAGAGATACAGATTACAGAGCTTGAAAAACATCCAAAATTCGATCAACCTATATAAGCCCGGAGTCATTACAGGTTCGAATTCTTCCCTATGAATAATCACATTCACGTTGTCAGGAGAATATTCCAGGATCTTGCGGCTCTTGACCATAGACTATGGTCCAAGAGATATACCACAATATCTATCCAGATTTCAGATCATCCAAAATCATCCAAAATTCGATCAACCTATATAAGCCCGGAGTCATTACAGGTTCGAATTCTTCCCTATGAATAATCACATTCACATTGTCAGGAGAATATTCCAGGATCTTGCGGCTCTTGACCATAGACTATAGTCCAAGAGATATACCACAATATCTATCCAGATTTCAGAACCTTAGAGCTAAGCCTAGAGATGTTAAAGGCTCCAATGTTATCCTTCATCTATGAATCATAGTGACTTGATCGCTTCT
>NW_007399209.1:0-860 GCF_000475195.1 Diaphorina citri | reverse complement strand
GTTTACCCCAAAAACGGCCCCCCCCCCCCTCAAATAATAATAACACTCTTTATAGGTTATAATGACATGTAGTCATGTACAAAATATAATAGATACAAAGGACGAACAGCCAGTCATTCTCGGAACGGCTGGCTTTCTCCTATCCTGTCTTCCTTTTACTTTCGATTTCGGGACGATAAGACCTCAGCAGTTACAGTTCCCAACTTATGCGGGCGCGAGGACGCAGCCCTGAGCACACGGGCAGTGCGCCAGGCCAATTTCCTTTACAAAACAAATTTTAATTGTGTTAAGCATAAATATGCTTGTTTTTTTTATGAAAAACCTCCATCGTATTACTTTATTCAATTATCCAACTGTACCATTCCTGCTCCGTCCTCACACTCAATCAATCTCAACTTCTTCCTCGAACCTCTCACTCTCATTGAAATCGCCCGCATCACCGATATCTCAACTTTCACCTTTAGCCATCCCAACACCCATGAATACGACTTCGCCCACTTTTAACTTAATTTTCTCTACTCTGAATTTTCTGACTTGACTTGGACTTGAACCACCAACCTCCAGATCCAGACAGCTTTCAGCTTAACTCCATACAAGCTCATACGAATCCAGATACAGATTCCACCGTACTGACCACTACACCACTGAGGTTGGTTGGTATCTAGCCTGATCTGAAATAACGGGCCTCGGGGACACCAACCTCCAGATCCAGACAGCTTTCAGCTTAACTCCATACAAGCTCATACGAATCCAGATACAGATTCCACCGTACTGACCACTAAACCACTGAGGTTGGTTGGTATCTAGCCTGATCTGAAATAACGGGCATCGGGGGGTAGTGCGTCACGCCAAGTCCCTTT
>NW_007399208.1:0-861 GCF_000475195.1 Diaphorina citri | reverse complement strand
GAACTACTCAGTTATTGAGTCAGATCCTAAAACATGTAGCTCACTCTTCAAGGCCTTTCTATCTAGAGGGAGTTAGGATCTGACTCATTAACTGAGTAGTTCACTGAAAAGAGTAGTTCTTTTTTTCTAACTCACTCACTCTTTTCGCATCTCTACTGATTATACTGCTGTGCTAAGCGAAAACGCCGTATGTCAAAAAAAAAAATTGATTTTTGGTTTTTGGTGCCAAATGGTTCCTATGATCCTAAAATTTGATCCTATATTTTTTTTTTCTTTATCCTAAACCCCTTAAAAACCACTAAAACGTGTTGCTGTATGTCAAAAACGTATGTTTGCCGTATAGATTGAAATCTTTAAACTCGATTTCCTGAAAGTAGGGTTTTTTGACATACGGCGTTTTCGCTTAGCACGGCAGTATAAACTGGAATTACTTTCAAAATATTCACTTTTAACTGGGCATTCCTTATATTAAAATTAAGCGATCCCAACTAAAGGCTTTACTACAAAAAAGTGCCCAAACCCGAGCAAGACCACTAAATGGATGAGTGACATGAACGGCCATGCCTTAAGGATTTACTAGCAGAAATCCGGAGCGAAGCGACGGGTTTCCGCTCGTCTATAATATTCTTTCTACTGCTATGTAACCTACTTACTTACCTATGATATAATTGACGTCAAATAAAACATTGCCCACTTATTACAATTACCTGTAGAAGTGGTGGTAGCAGGTTTGCTCGTTGTGGTCGCAGGTCTAGCCGCGGTCGCTGGCTTACTCGCCGTCGCTGGCTTGCTGGTCGTGCTAGGTTTGGCCGTTGCTGGCTTGGTCGCTGGTTTGGCGGCTGAGGTTCGCTGGGAGAGAGG
>NW_007399207.1:0-861 GCF_000475195.1 Diaphorina citri | reverse complement strand
GCTATGACATATAAATGCGCATAGCGACCGGTGCCAGCATGGTAGGTAAACATTGGATTTTAGGATTATTGAGATAGTATTGGGAAAATCCTACAATGCTGCAGCGAGCACCAAAGTTGTGACATAATAACACAAAGAAACTGCATTCATTTATTTATTTATTTTATTTAATTGTTTACATAAAGCTAAATCAAAATTTTGAAGGTGTACCTTCAAAATCAAGCCCCCCCAAAAATTTAGGCAAGAACCGCCTATGTCTATGCTTGGGAGTTCTGGGTGCACTCAGCCTCGTGAGTTTGACAATCGGTCCAACTGCTTTACATTTCCACCAAAAGCGTGGACTTCGTAAAAAGAATATGTGAACTCTGCATCAAAAGAAATAAAGCCTTTCTTTTTAGCATTCTGTCAGTGTCGGAAAAGAAAATGAATATTTCTTATACCCAGAAGAAATAAGAAGAGGAAAAAGAAGAGGTGAAAAGGAAGGAAGGAGAAAAAGAAAAAACATACGAGAGTACCTATAACTTCTTTTCTTATATAGTGAAATGTAAATAAATAATAAAGTCCGTTCAAAATGAAATGGTATTTACGAACAAGTCCGATAAGAGGTAAGACCGGTCTTACCTAAGATCATGCTAAGCGTGTGGTATTCGTTGGCAACACTGTAATTTTACCCCGGATTTGTCAAAACAAGTATTTTCATTTGGAATGATAGTATGTTGAATGCACTAGTTCCCCACGGATCACTGAAGTTAAGCAACGTTACGTCTGGTTAGTATCTGGATGGTGACCATCTGACCCCTAAACCTACCTACCTTGAATTTTTGATCATTATGCATCAGCCAACATTACCTTGTGACATAG
>NW_007399206.1:0-861 GCF_000475195.1 Diaphorina citri | reverse complement strand
CCTACATAAGGAGTTAGACAAAGAGGGAAGTAGAGAGAGAGAGAGAGAGAGAGAGAGAGAGAGAGAGGGAGAGGAAGAGAGAGAGGGAGAGGAAGACATGGGGAGGGAGAGAGAAAATTGTCGGATTCAACAAACAAAACTTTTGCTTCGCTTGATCAAATATCTGTATGGGTTCCTATAACGTTTATTACCTATACGTCTACTTTTACAAATGAAGTGTAAAAGAAACATTCTACACGAGGTTTCAAATTTCAAAGACACTTCAAACATTTCAATTTCAAGCCGTACAGTCTGTGTGTGAAGTCTGCGTGTTTAGATATTTTTCAAGAGGTTTGTTAGAGGGAACTGTAACTGCCAAGGTCTTATCGTCCCGAAAGAGAGAAGGGGGACAGGATAGGAGAAAGCCAGCCGTTCCGAGAACGAACAATATCCGTTCAAAATAAATTCCGCCCCGCTAAAACTTTTGCTTCTGCTACAACTTTTGCGACATCCTGTAGCTGTAGACAGATATTAATTTATGTAAATAGGTACCTATCTATGTAGTTATGATTTTTGTACATAACTGACAATACTGTTGGACACAGGCAGGTATTTGCATATTCGTTCCGAGAACGAACAATATCCGTTCAAAATAAATTCCGCCCCGCTAAAACTTTTGCTTCTGCTACAACTTTTGCGACATCCTGTAGACAGATACTAATTTATGTAAATACCTATCTATGTAGTTATGATTTTTGTACATAACTGACAATATTGTTGAACACAGGCAGGTCTTTGCATATCATTATGTATTGGTTAGCCCATTTTTCCTCGAATGCAAAATCTCTGTTCGCCCGTTTCCTTTTTGGTACGGCTTCCGTT
>NW_007399205.1:0-861 GCF_000475195.1 Diaphorina citri | reverse complement strand
GGCATGCTACGACACAGACCATACGAGTCTAATGCAGCAGTTGTTTCATTACTACGAAATAAAAACGGCGGTGAAACACTCTTCTTTATTTAACAGCTATGTGTTTTTGTTCCAGATATCCAACGCATCATCCTATCACAGTTGTTCCCCAACTCCCGAGAAATCTGCTCCTGCTAGAAGAAAGAACAAGGTCCTTTGCTTTGACAACGAAGACATTGAAAATGAACCAGCCAAGACCAGAACAACGCAAAGGACAAGTGGGGAAACATCGGAAAATCGGGCGAACAACCCTTGTGAAAGGAGTGCAAAGAGATTGGGAACTGTACTCCCGAGAAATCTGCTCCTGCTAGAAGAAAGAACAAGGTCCTTTGCTTTGACAACGAAGACATTGAAAATGAACCAGCCAAGACCAGGACAACGCAAAGGACAAGTGGAGCAACATCGGAAAATCGGGCGAACAACCCTTGTGAAAGGAGTGCAAAGAGATTGGGAACTGTAAGAGAAACAAAATCTCGCAGTGTTAAATCTGATAGTCAAGTTTTAGATACAAGAAGCAAAATGCCCAACCCCCTGTCTCATAGGACGCACTCCCTGGAAACCAAGACCATGACCAAAACCCAGTCTTCCAGAACACAGTCTTTGGAAACTAAGACTTCAATAACCTCTCTAGAAACTAAAACCACAGATCAGTCGATCAATTTAAATAATAATCAGAAACCTAGGATCACCAAATCGGTTTCGAAATCTGTCCAATCAGAGTGTACGACCGTGAAAAGTAACGCCATAGCTAATTCTTCGCGGTTCAAAAAACCCGATCCACCAGTGTCCAAAGTCATGCCAAGACGAACCATCCGAAAACCA
>NW_007399204.1:0-861 GCF_000475195.1 Diaphorina citri | reverse complement strand
AGTAGAAGTTCGATAGAGGGAACTACAATAACAGACGTCATAACCACAGAGAGAAGGTAGACAAGATAGGGGAAAGGCTGTCGGTCCGAGAACGAAACTGTAACTGCTATGGTCTTATCGTCCCGAAATCGAAGAGAGAAGGAATACAGGATAGGAGAAAGCCATCAGCCGTTCCGAGAACGAGCATTATCCCATCAGGATAAAATCCGCCCCGGGCGGAAATCGAACCCGCGGTCTAGCGCTTACAAGGCAGACGCACTACCAACTAAGCTAACTAGGCTGGCAGTGATGTGATTGATGTGTCGCGTCGTGGGGACAGTCTGTCGCGATATTTTCGGGAAGTGTGTTTGTGTTTTCTTATACATTAGCTTGTCTATTTCTATTGTATAACCCACAATCCCACACTAAACTTCTATTCTCGTCATATTAATAAATATTTATCCCAAGTATATATTCGTCACTAATTAGTCACACTCAATATTTATGTATACAGGGTGTTGAAAAGTTCAGGTACCAAACTCAAACTGACTTTCCTATGAGCTACGAAATAGAGTCGACAGGTTTCTCTATAAGCATTGAGCAGACAGATTGAGCAGGGATTCACCAGTAGGTACGTACAAAAATTGACCTACAAGGGTTCTCAGTTACACTTAAAAATTGGAGTAAAAAGTTGCACTTTTAGGAGAAAAAGAATAAATGTCCTCATAAACCACACCCTTTTACTTTCCTTATCCTATAGTTGTAGGTATGAAGTTTATGGTTATAGGTACCTAATTAGGAAAATAATGTTTACTTCCTACCCAATGAACCACATCTATGTTGAACACCCTGTAGACTAGAACAGGCTTGTCCAACCCGCGG
>NW_007399203.1:0-861 GCF_000475195.1 Diaphorina citri | reverse complement strand
TCATTTCCAGTCTCATTGATCAACAGATTCAATAACATTAATATGGCCCAGGGTGTATCACAAAGTGAGCACAAATTGAGACTGTTTAGTCCAGTGGTAACTCATTGATCAACAGATTCAATAACATTAATATGGCCCAGGGTGTATCACAAAGTGAGCACAAATTGGGACTGTTTAGTCCAGTGGTAACACTCTGGCTTGCCAGACAGAAGGTCCAGGGTTCTATTGACTCTGGTGAACAAAAAATGCAAATCGTATTTCGAATATTCTACTCATCTCAGTGGGTTGATTTCTGGTGTTATCGTGTTAACCAAGCACCTAAATGGTACATTCGTTTAATCCTAACTCAGCTTTTAGGGCTGTTTGCCCCCACACCTAGGCCTCAGTGTGAGCTTTTTGTGTACGACATAAATGGTAAGTATTGTGTCTTTTCTCGTCCATCTGATGCCATAGCATGTTACGATACACACCACAAGAATCTAATGTAGCACTTGTTTAAACGAAATAAAAACGGCGCTGAAACAATCCGTTTTTTACTTTCCTTAAAAAAGGAAAAAATTTTTTTGGGAAAAAGGGGGGAGGAGTTTTTTTTTTTTTTTTTTTTTTTTTTTTTTTTGTCTAGAGGTAAAAACTTGAGACTTTGACTTGAATTATAACTTCCAGTTAGAGCTCGATGGGACCTTTCAGTTAGAGCATGTGAATTCTAACTGGAAGTTATAATTCACATGCTCTTTTCAATAAGGTTTTATATTTTTGTCCCTAGGTTGGAATGACATATCCTTTCCTTTCATCAGGCAAGAGCCTTAACCAATGTGTTACCGATACCACTAAACCACTTCTACAAGAGATGCTGAAACATGT
>NW_007399202.1:0-861 GCF_000475195.1 Diaphorina citri | reverse complement strand
TTTTTCCATCATATTTTGCTGTAGAGCCCAAGCAGGAACAAAGGTTTCTAGGAGTCTCCAAAAGATTTAACAATATCTATGTAGGGATATGCTAAACAATATAGCAGAATTTCATGAGTACCTATCGTTCACACCGTTATGAACTTATGAGGAAAGAAACCAAACAAACAAAACCACACCAATAATGAAACAAACAAGCAAATAAACTGACAAACGAACAGACAGACAACCAAAGAAACAAACAAACAGATAGACAATTAAATAAACTGAGAAACAAACAGACCGAATACGAACCAATCAAATAAGCAACAAATCAAACAAATGAACAAACTGACAAACAGACAGACTATGTAACAAAAAGGAAAAATTGTCGAGTTAAAAGCTCACAACTCACTTCGCTTTTTCAAACCACCCACCGAGACATAAAACGGTACATTTTTTTTTCTTTTCTTTGTCAAAGACATTTTCAGTCAAAAAGGCGAGCTCTTTTTTATCCTTATCCTTACTACTATTGACAACACGACAATAATTTCCAATGATGTCCTCTTCACTTTTGTGTGACGGTCTCTTTATATCTTCTTCAAGCTCTTTCATTCCACTTCTTCTTTCCTGTTTTTCTTCTATTTTTTCCCTCTTATTGTGGTTCAAGTTCTATTTCTTCCTCTTCTTTAATTTCCAGTTCTTCTTTTGTTGCTACTATTTCTTCTTCTTTCTTATCCTTCTCCTAGTTCTTCTTTCCTTCTTCTTCTTCTCTTCCTCCCTCTCCTTCTTCTTCAGCTTCTACGCCTTCTCTTCTGCTTCCATTATATTCCACATTTTCTTGTTCTTCCATTTTTTCGTCTTGTTCTCGTTTCTACTTCT
>NW_007399201.1:0-861 GCF_000475195.1 Diaphorina citri | reverse complement strand
TATATCAATTGGCACCCAAACGGGGGCAACCTTTTTTCTTCCTTCTATATCAATTGGCAACCCTATCCTTCTATATCAATTGGCGCCCAACTCGTGACTCTTCTATCCACGACCCCAACCCAACAATAGTGACTCTTTTACCCGCGACCCCAAGCACCCCATTATCCCCAACTCGTAGCTTTTTTCACCCACTCCCCATATTTTCTCTATACCAATTGATCAGCTTTCTATATCAATTGACCTCGCCCAATCATAACTCTCTTTTTATTCACGAACCCCCCTTTTCTTTTTCTTTTATTCAACTTCATTATCCCCAACTCGTAGCTTTTTTCACCCACTCCCCATATTTTCTCTATACCAATTGATCAGCTTTCTATATCAATTGACCTCGCTCAATCATAACTCTCTTTTTATTCACGACCCCCTTTTCTTTTCTTTTATTCAAGAGTAACCAGCCACAGTTACTCATCACTCAGGTACACGTTCAATAATAAATTTTGTTTCGTACTGGTAGGTACTTACTAGCGACCAGCCATAGTTGCTAAATCCCCCCCACCCACATTTCAAATCAATTTTAAATTCTAAACTGGACTAATTAATTGTACATACATAATTTTTAGTATTTTCAGCTTTTATCGGTTTTGGTTTTTTCTTCTTTTGCTATAATCTGGTATTGGACTTCTACCGGGTAGTCTCAATTGAGACGTAAGGTCTATTCTACCCGTATTTTTTCGTTACCTTTCGCGTATCGTTAATTCGTTACAAACATTAATCTCATCTTTACTCATATATGAACATCGATTATAAACGCAACATAACCTATAGAAAAGGGCAATTTACAAATATCAATATGTCATATAC
>NW_007399200.1:0-861 GCF_000475195.1 Diaphorina citri | reverse complement strand
ACCGACACTTTGAACTTCTTATCGAATAGCTTTGGTGAAAGGGCACGCTTTTAATAGGCATTCATGTGGACTTGTGGATAACGCAATAGACGTAATAATGTCGGTTTTGGTAATGCTACTTAAAATTTTGGACTCGAACCACCAACCTCGGGATGTGAAGTCCACTAACCACTTCACCGAGGTTATATCTTTGGTGAAAGGGCACGCTTTTAATAGGCATTCATGTGGACTTGTGGATAACGCAATAGACGTAATAATGTCGGTTTTGGTAATGCTAAAATTATATTGTTTGACTTGAAATTTTGGACTCGAACCACCAACCTCGGGATGTGAAGTCCACTAACCACTTCACCGAGGTTATATCTTCATATCATTTTCCTTGTTTGAATTTCGATTCTCGTGTCATTGTCATGGATATTCTTGTGGTTTCTTATTAGTTAACTTCATTAACACGATTGTAAGTGGATCGACTTGGATTTTTTGATATCTGATACGTTTTTTTCTCTCTTCTAACGAATAAATTGTATGGTTTTTCGTGTTAAAACAAGATATAATGGAGCTGAAGAAACCGCAAAACTTGAAATGATCACGGTATATTGAGAACTCGCAATAAAACGAAGGAAAACATAGAACACGTAATTATATCTGATGTGTATATGGAAATGATATTGTTTGGATATAATGTGTTAAAATTGAAGTGACAGAATATGATAATTTTACGCTAAACATTGTACGAGACTACGAGTCCATATCATAACCAATACAGGAATACAAATTTTGAACCAAGGAGTTTAACTCCGAAGGAAAACTCAAACCAAACTCGTATTTAGTGCAGTCATTTGGTAGGATTGTATGGAATAC
>NW_007399199.1:0-861 GCF_000475195.1 Diaphorina citri | reverse complement strand
TATGTACTTACGAAGATGAGCTTAACTTTAACGTAATGTTTCATTTGAGTTTTCCATTCCAATTGTGTAATATTGAGAACGGTTTTGAAGGGCTTCCCGGAGCAAACAAGCTTGGAGTAACTTAACATTAAAAGAGATAATACAATTTGGACGAAAAAAAAACAGCGCACGAAAAATACGAACTGATGATGAAATTATTTTTCTAGGCCAAAGTCCTTGTCTGTCTGGACAATTTTGTCTAGTTTTTCCTTCTAGATACATACATATTTCTCTTGTCTGAATTATTTACCTAGTAGGTGATAGTTAGATCCCAAACTTCAACCCCCCCCCTCTAAAGGAAACACTTTTTAGCCTTTGCGCTGGGACATTGGTTTAATTTATCCAATCAATTGGTACATATGTACCTACGTACAAGGCCTTCTTTATCTCAAATTCTTTGTGGTAAAGCGGAGCTTTTTCCCAACTTTTGTGGAAATCACAACATTACTAAGTGCCTCCTTTGCAATCAATTTCCATATTTCAATAATCTTTTTACACTGGTAATGTCGCCACTGGTCGCTACTCGAATCAAGTAGCTACTCCAATTGTCCTCTCGAGGCTGAGTGCACCCCGAGCTCCAAGCACAGAGCCAAAAAAAACCTCGGCTCCACCGGGAATCGAACTCGGACCTCCTGCGTGCAAGCCCAGTGTGATACCCACTCGGCCACGGAGGTTGCTCAAGGCCTTCTTTATTGGGTGCTGAGAATTTAGTCTACCAGTCCTTCATTTAATCACCAGGATTCGAGGAGAACCAAAAGGTCAGTCATCGAAAGGGTACCATGTGACAGTTAAGTGATCAACAATTTATTTCAATTAAACGCG
>NW_007399198.1:0-861 GCF_000475195.1 Diaphorina citri | reverse complement strand
TGATTTTCAAGTCAAATCTAGTGATTTTTTTTCCTCGAATCTAGTGATTTTTTAAAATTTGGAGTGGAGACCCTGCTCGGCCCATCACTACGCCATCACTCTTGCTGTCAGGCCCACCATTTTCGTGATCCTGGTAAAAAGACCTTTAATTTGATATATAGGTCGACCAGGTTTGGATACCTCCTTCTATGGGGACAGACCAACCGACAGACGACACCGAAGTGAATACAATAGTCCGTCCATTATACCTTTTATTATTAGTAATAATAAAGGAAGGACGGACTAAAAATTGGTAAAGGTCATTCCATTCCACATTGGTAGTCAAGCTCAGAATGATTGGCATGTAGATATTATGCTAAACACTTGGGTTGTCTACTTCAGAGCCATCGGGCTACGTACCTAACTGATGAGGGCAAAAAAGTCACAAAGGATATGAAACACTCCAACAATAATGAGACAGTTATACTGTACCTACTATGTATGTATTACCAATTTTACTATATTTATTACTTACTTGTCCTTTAGATTGTTTTCGGTCACTCAAGCGGTCCACATCTCCTGTCTTACGATGTGCTTTAGTAGAACCATTCTTCTGACAATAATAATATGTCATATTCTTGTCCTCCAAGAAACTGTTTTGGGTGAAATAAGAATAGGTCACAAGTTCCTGAGTCTCTTTCCACTTCAAGAAATCACCCTTGCAATCAAATTCCTTGACTTGAACAGGCTGAATAGCATCAGTTTGATGTTTAGCGATTATGTGGTCTATCAACTGAATTCTTGAAGGCAGAACCACAGAGCAGCCAGGGAAACTGCATGGAAGTTTAGACTTCATTGATGAAGCTGTTTGGCAAGAATTTG
>NW_007399197.1:0-861 GCF_000475195.1 Diaphorina citri | reverse complement strand
TCTCTCTCTCTCTCTCTCTCTCTCTCTCTCTCTCTCTCTCTCTCTCTCTCTCTCTCTCTCTTTCTTCTCGTTGAATTCAGTTGTTTGTTCCTTCCAGAATCCAGAATTGAAAACAAAATTTGAAGGGAATTGTGCATATTAATATAGGTATCACTGTAGTTAGTTATTTAGTAGGTACGAACGAGTTCATAAAGCTAACTCTGACGGAAACTCATGTTTAAAAATAAAATAAAAATAAATGGGATAGCTATTTAGGTAAATACAAACAAAATGGCCATAATTAACAATTTGTCAAATCGTTAAATCGTGTTAATCACTCGTAAGGTAATCGTAATATGTTAAAGTGCATGCAGATAATAGATTTTATGAAACACAAGTTAGTACTGTTAAGTGAAACACATCCATAATAAAATTGCTACCGTCACGCAATCCTTCAACACGCAACACAACTCAATAAAAGAAGAAGACGAAGACGGAGGAGGAGGAGGAGGAGGAGAAGAAGAAGAAGAAGGAGGAGACGAAGAAGAAAAAGAAGGAGGGTTCATTGATAGAACTGAAAACTCTGAAAATTCCCTTTATTCCATTATTTACTGTTTTTCAATTTTCGATACAAACAATACCTACTTACATAACTACATCATTATCTATATCTATAAAGAATTGGTAGGTAGGTACATATATCACGGACACCTCAACCAAATTTTCCAGCGACACAAAACATCGAGTAGGTAATTCCAAACCACAAATTTTGAAAACGTTCTCTTTTCTCATTTTCATGAACTTCTCAGCATAGGTACAATAGATCAGAAATGGGTAGCCTAGCCACCCCTTGCACCCCTCAGATTTTAGGGTGCACTCACC
>NW_007399196.1:0-861 GCF_000475195.1 Diaphorina citri | reverse complement strand
CATTCTGCCTCAGACCATTGAAAAACCATTTTGCCCCAAAGCGTCATTTCTGGAAAATTATTTCACAAGTTTTATAAAACACTAGTTGAATTCCGTCGCTTCGCTCCGGAATCCGGCTAGTTCATCCCGAGGCATGGCCAGACTTGTAGAAAAGGCATGGCCGAACTTGTAGAAAATAATAAAAATACAGTCGCGCTGCGCGCTCCCTAGAGATAGAGCGATCAGTGTGTGAAATGTGAATGAGTGAATGGATCTTGTTTTTATAATATAAGATTGAAAATTAAAGAATTCACTCGTTAATTATAAAATTCAGACCTATTACCTTCGATATAAATTGTAAAATATTAATAAACTATTAAAATAGTATTACTGACAGTGTTTTGAAAATCATGTGAAAATTGCATCAAGCACTCGTGAAATCATCGAAAAAAAACATCGATACTCTTCGAAAACAAAAGATAAAAGAATCAACCACGGATCAAAACAAAGACAAAACTTGCAGGAATAGTTCCTAGTCCATCCAAGAGAGCTCAACACTTTCTAGCTCCTAAAAAGGGCGGGTGATCGTTTTGCCCCGATGTACCGTTTTGCTCCGTGTGTTCCCCTACCTATTATTATTTTATTGTTACTGAAACACCACGCCATGTTATAGAGCCTATATTCCTACCGCACACGCAGTTAGGAAAACATCTCTAGGCGAGATACTCTGAACTTACTAATAACTAATAATACATGACAACCTACCAAATATTACATGACATGGGTTTAGGCAAGATAATCAAGACGCTTGCCTACAACTGCAGGGGGTTATCTGAAAAAACTCAATTTTTCAGGAGAGCCAAAAAACGTTTTTCTTCAAAA
>NW_007399195.1:0-861 GCF_000475195.1 Diaphorina citri | reverse complement strand
CAGTACTGTTTTTTTTTTCAACTTCTTTACCTGAAACCCCAAATTTGTTTGATTTTATTTTAAGAATTTCATATTTTTTTCTGTAATTTGATTTGATTTTCTAAATTGTAATTTGATTTTTTGCTCTCTTTTCTGAATTGTAATTTATTTTTTTTTCTCTTTTCTAAATTGTAATTTAATTTTTTTCTCTTGCTTTTCTCTTGTTCTTACTACCTATCTATTGATTTTATTTTTCATTGCCTATTTTTTGTATTGTTAGCACTAAGTTTTTTATTGTAATAAATGGGACGTTGTCCCGTAAAATTTTGTAAAAAAAAATAATAATAATGAAAAAATAACGTAACAATAAATTACCCAACCATAAAATGTTGTTAGGGCAAAATCTCCAAGCGACGCTTGACGCTTGACAGACGGTTCAATGAAGGTATCCGGACGGGCAATCACGTAAAATAATATTACTGGCTTTTCTTGGCCTCACTCGGGCCGGATGAGGAGAGGCGAGTAGCTTTTAACCGAATGGTGAGTGAATTCCTCATTACTAACAAACACCTTAGCATATCTGACTAGGACCAGAAAAAAGCCACAGCAACATGGATTTGTCCTGAAGATCAGACGGATTCCAACCATCACGCACATCGTTGCTTAACTTTTTTTTAGTATAATCTTTTCTTAACTTTTCTTAACGTAGAGTTTTCTCCCTGTTCGACCGTGACACGAGGCCTATCCATCCACTTTTGACTGTATTACAAAGCCTTTTCTGCCTCCGTCTCATCCAGTTTCGCCTGTACTATACGGGACGTGTGGGCACACTTCCAACAACCTGATTGTGGAGCGGTAATTGATTTCTGACTTTAATGAGGA
>NW_007399194.1:0-861 GCF_000475195.1 Diaphorina citri | reverse complement strand
AGGCGAAGGAGGAGGAGATGTTATTCTAAGAACCTGCCAGAGGGAATTGAAAATAAGAGAAAAGAAAGAAAGATAAAGGAAAAAGAAAAAGACAAAGAAAAAGAATCTTCTTAGATATGAGAGAGACAGAGAGATCTCGCTTTCAAAGAGAGAGAGAAATGAAGAGGAGATAGGGTAAAGAGATCTGAGGGAAAAATATAAAAGGAGAGAGAAAGAAGTGAAATAGAAAAACAGAAACCTAAATGTACCAAGATAACTTGAAAGAATAAAGGGAAGGATAGAGGGAAAAAGAGTAACATAGTCAAAATATGGAAAAAGAAAAGAAAGTTGACAGAAAGAAAGGTATACCTAAATAAGAAATAAGTAATGAGAAATTGTTTGAAATCATATCAAAAGAAAAATAACAATGTGAATGTTAGAAAGAGTGCCATAAGACATACAAGAAAAAAGGAGAGGAAAGAAAGAAGAGGAGGAATACATAAGAAGAAGAAACAGAGCCATCAGAATATGGAAAAAGAAAGGAAAGTTGACTGAAACGAAGGTAAATAAGTAATGACTAAAAAGAAATCAAAGGAAATGATCAAAGGTATAGAGGAGAAGATAGAGAAAAGAGACAGGACATGTAAGAGAGTGAATGTGAGATTGAAAAAAAGAAGGAAGAGGAATGAAAAAAGAAGAAGAAAAGAAGGAGGAGAACAAGAGGGAGAAGGAGAAGAGGAAGGAAAGAAGAAGAAGAAGAGGAAGAAGAAAAGGAGAAGAAGAAGGAGGAGAACAAGAGGGAGGAGGAGAAGAGGAAGGAAAGAAGAAGAAGAAGAGGAAGAAGAAAAGGAGAAGAAGAAGGAGGAGAACAAGAGGGAGGAG
>NW_007399193.1:0-861 GCF_000475195.1 Diaphorina citri | reverse complement strand
TAACTTTTACCGTTCTCGAGATATCTTGTTTACAGACAGACTGACAGACCGACAGATAGACAGACACACACACGGACCGATGGCTGAAACTTTAGGCTCTAGGGACCTCAAAACGTGTTTTGGCACTAAAAACTGACCATCGAAAATTTGACTCGATTACATCAATTTCCTTCCTATAGGTTAAGAAAAGTAAAAATAGGAAAAAATATTCAACTCTCTATCTCTAGTCTTGAACAACAATCGCAAGTTCATTGAATGCAATAATTGCACCGATGCAGGCGTTTGCATTGTTGCGTCACGTGAGAAACGCAAGTGGATTAAAAAAAATTAAGTCGGTTGGGTTAAAGTGCATAAATTTAAAAAAAAAAGTAAAAAAATCTAGACTATTGGATTAAAATCTCAAGACATTGTGCTCGCGTTTGATATATTGCCCCTTTCTAAAGTTGATCTCACTGAACGACCTACTGTCCAAGAAAGAGTCCATAGTGTTAAAGTTAAAGCGTCTCAAAAGGGGAAAAAGTTGATCTCGAGAATATTTATCGCCTTCCTTTTCGATTGTGAGATCGAGACCTCATTCATCATTCCAAGAGCGTTTGGGTTTTTGAACTCTTTTGCAAAATTGAATTAGTTCTAGTTACTTATCCAACAGATTTTGTTCTACATACTTATCTAACAATAGATTTACATTACTTCTTTTCATTGGCAATTATGCGTTACGAGTACTTGACTATTTAAATATTCGTGAAATGTGTTCTGAACGTGTAATTACCTTCTGGTATATTAGCTGTCTTTTTTTTTTGTAGGGACTAAGGAGCAGGCATGGCCAAGGCGAAACACGTGAGGCGATGTCCTTGAGGCGTA
>NW_007399192.1:0-861 GCF_000475195.1 Diaphorina citri | reverse complement strand
CTCTCAGAAATCGCTCCTACGTGGTCCAAAATAGCCTCCCGAAAAGTCCATTTTTCAAGAGTCTAATACCTAACAAAAGGCAGCTGTTTTACCGATTACTAGCTACAAAAATAAATAGTTAGGTAGATACTTTATCATGAGAAGAACAGGGATGAGAAGAAGAAGGAGGAGGAAGAAGAAGAAGGAGAGGAAGAAGAGGAAGAAAAAGAAGATGAAAAGGAAGAAAAAAAAGTAGAAGAAGAAGAAGGAGGAGAAGAAGAAGAAGGAGAAGAAGAAGAAGAAGAAGAAGAGGAAGAAGAAGGAGGAGGAGAAGAAGAAGGATAGGTAATCAAGATGCTTTTATTTTAAGTAAGCGGTAGGTAAGAGTACAAAGATTTTGAGAGAATTTCCCCCCACTCAAGGGACATTATTACCCTTTCGCTATGAGATGTAATTTATGTCCCACCTGGGAATTTCACAGAATGGGAAAACATTTCATCCCTGCTGTACATACAAACTTTCTTGACTTGGCGGGGCGGAGCGCTACCGCGCTCCTTAATACATACGTATGTACATACCTACAGCTTTCTTTTAGTACCTATCCTCATATATTATCATCAAGAAGAGACAGGAGAGAGAGAGAGAGAGAGAAGGAAAAAGAGAGAGAGAAACAAAGGGATAGATTTCCCCCCACTCAAGGGACATTATTACCCTTTCGCTATGAGCTGTAATTTATGTCCCACCTGGGAATTTCACAGAATGGGAAAACATTTCACCCCTGCTGTACATACAATACATACCTACGTACATACCTACAGCTTTCTTTTAGTACCTATCCTCATATATTATCATCAAGAAGAGACAGGAGAGAGAGAGAGAGAG
>NW_007399191.1:0-861 GCF_000475195.1 Diaphorina citri | reverse complement strand
AGAACTTAAGATGCAAAAGGAAAGACATACTAAATTGGAACTCAATATGCCATTATGAAGAAGAAGAAAAAGAAGAAGGAGGAGGAGGAGAAGGAGAAGAAGAAGAAGAAAAAGAAGAAGATGACGAAGAAGAAAGCGAATAAAAGACATCAGCAAAGAATGAAAGAATCGCAAAGAGAGAGAGAGAGAGAGAGAGAGAGAGAGAGAGAGAGAGGAACTAGAAAAGTAACAGAACCGAAAGAACTTAAGATGGAAAAGGAAAGACGTACTAAATTGGAACTCAATATACTATTATGAAGACAGCAAAGAAGGAGGAGAAGGAGAAGAAGAAGGAGGAGGAGGAGGAGAAGGAGAAGAATAAGAAGAATAAGAAGAAGAAGAAGGAGGAGAAGAAGGAAAAGCGAATAAAAGACATCAGCAAAGAATCGCGAATTGCGTCATTGAGTAGGCAGAGACAGCATACGTTACTCGTCAGTTTGCGCTTCAATGAAGGGAATTTTAAAAGAAAAAAAGGGATAAGAAGAGAAGAAGAAAAAGGAGGAGGAGTAGGAGAAAAAGAATATGAGGGAAGAAAGAGAAGAGGAAGAAGAGTGTGCAGGAGGAAAAAAAAAAGAAAATCAAATTTTCAAATTACTTCGCGATTCCCGCGAGATTCTCCACAAGAAAAAATTAGAACTCAAATTACAGATAAGTAACTACGTAGTCCGATTATAAGCAAGTGAAAATTTCGATCCAGTTTATCACACAAAAGACATTTTGGTCATTTAATTGGGGCCTTCGGGTCACCAAATTGAGAATAAAACCTCTTAGGTCGGCCATCACTCACGGACAAATCCAGGTCTGATCGACCCTCGCCATACG
>NW_007399190.1:0-861 GCF_000475195.1 Diaphorina citri | reverse complement strand
TAGTGGGTTTTTTTGGGGGGGGGGGGGGGGATGTACAAAATGACTACTTGCCTGTGATGCTGAAGGTTTCAATTCTGCTTGCTATCTGTCCATGTTCTTGTGAATGATTTGCATAACATTCTTGACAATCTCTGCAATTAGATACCCTGGTCTAAATACAAATGATTCTGATATCTGATTTGCAACAAATACAATTGCAAATCAATCAGATCATTTCAGTTGTATCTGATCCGATCCAAGTAGCCAAACTGAATAGGAGCAAGTCTCTCTCTCTTTCTGAGTGTTTTCTTGATAATAAAGAGTTGAATCTTGAATCAGTTAAATATTAATAATACAATTGAACAAATAAATGGACACGATTATTATTAACAGTTTTATATTTTATTTTAAATGGACACGAAGCACGAAGAAAAAGGAGTCTACTAGGGGTACTGAAGTTGTTTCAAATCAATCAGATCATTTCAGTTGTATCTGATCCGATCCAAGTAGCCAAACTGAAGAGGAGCAAGTCTCTCTCTCTTTCTGAGTGTTTTATAGATAATAAAGAGTTGAATCAGTTAAATATTAATAATACAATTGAACAAATAAATGGAAATGGACACGAAGGAACGAAGTTCACATTGAGTTTTGAGTTAGGTACATTTTTTTTAGGATTGTTGTTTTTTATCAATTTTAAAAATCTCGCGCCACATTTCAACCAATCAAAGGGCTTGAAAATTTTCGGAAACGCTGAGCAAAAATCCAGTCTGGCAACAATGGTGAACGAGTGTCCAAGTGGACGAGTGTACGCGTATTTTATTTTGTGGCAATGTTGGAAAAAAGTGAAAATTTTTCCATTTCGTCCATTTTTTGTATTTTATT
>NW_007399189.1:0-861 GCF_000475195.1 Diaphorina citri | reverse complement strand
CCAATTGTGTGTGGAGTTAAGCCCCCAATTGTGTGTGGAGTTAAGCCCCCAATTGTGTGTGGAGTTAAGCCCCCAATTATGTACTTCCTTACTTATGACGTAAAATAATCGTTATGACAGAAAATAATAATAATAAATAATTTAGTTACATCTTGTCACCAGTATGTACGTATTTACCTCGCCAAATAAAGCAAGACCGTAGAAAAAAAAATAATAAGGAATTTTTAACTGTGTTAAGCATATTCAAATGCCTGTCACAAATTTCGATCCCCCATTATTACACCTAGATAAATTTTATGACTTGACTTGGACTCGAACCACCAACCTTCAGATCCAAAGTCCAACGCGCTAACAACTGCACTACTGAGGTTTATAGAAAAAAAAAAATAATAATAATCTTTGGTGCTCACTGCAGCATTGTAGGATTTTCCCAATATCTCAATAATCCTAAAATCCAATGTTTACCTACCATGCTGGCACCAGATCCAAAAGTCCCAACTGCACCACTGAGGTTGGTAGAAAAAAATAAAATAAATCTACTCACCCATCACGATCTCGCATGGGGCCACCTCGGCCGCGATCTCCACCTCCAAAACCGCCTCGTCCACCTCCACGACCTCCGCCAAAACCTCCCCTCCCTCCTCCTCTCTCGTCCCTTCCACCGCGTCTATCACCTAATGAAAAAAAAATCAATCAAATCATGAATCTTTATGGTAAAGCAGAGAGCTTTTTACAACTTTGTGGGTATCACAGTATTACAAGAGTCTTTCATTTACTCAATCTTCATATTTATTATCGCTCGTCTCTTCGACTTGTAATGCCGCTACTGGTCGCTACTCGATTAAAGTAGCTACTCAATTG
>NW_007399188.1:0-861 GCF_000475195.1 Diaphorina citri | reverse complement strand
CGCTCAGAATGGGCATCATAAAACACGAGAATGACACAAGTATGCAAATGTCATCATTTATAATTTTTCATATTAACATACGGTTTCGAGTTGTGTCCATTCAAGTGAATCATTAGTGACAAGATTTCAAGTAAAAATGAAACAAGGTAAGAAATTAAGGAACTCTGATGGACCGCAAGCAGTTACCATGCAGAAGGTCTAGTGCTCGATTCTCAGAGGCGACAGAAATTTCTTCTTCGCCTTTTTCCGTGTTCAGATGGAATCGGCGTTTTTCGTCAGCCTCTCAATCAGCCCTAGCTACTAGGGCTCATTTAGAGGCTGACGAAAAACGCTGCTTTGGGCTGACATTTGGTTTTGGCTACAAAAATTTAGCAAGGGAAATTTAGGCTGGTATTCTAACTGTTACTTAAGTGCTCCAGCCAGACTTATCTCATAAAAAAGAGGAACATCCCCAAAAATCATCCCACTCTAAGCATAATTTGCCTACACTACTGTTATTCAATGTGGGCCCAAGTTATCGCGAGCCGAGTGTTAGATTTTCGTTATATTGACACAATTCGACATAATTGACTATTCCGGACTACAGACTGGAGGAGCTACAATTAGTAAGGTCATGTTAGTGTCACTCATTCTGTCGCCTCTTAACTATTTTTCTCTCTCTCTCTCTCTCTTTCTGGCTTTCTATTATTGTATCTAAATGTTCTGTGTTCAAGTAGGGTATGGACAGATAGCATAAAATTATCACTTATTCTAAACAGAAAGAAAACATATCGTTTTGCTGGAGGTTCTTTCAGTAATAATTTATCCTAAGAAATAGTCCTTCATAAAAAAAAAAAAAAAAAAAAAAATAATAAAAAAAAA
>NW_007399187.1:0-861 GCF_000475195.1 Diaphorina citri | reverse complement strand
TTGGGTACCCAAGGACAGGATGTTGGACTTTAACAAAGTCCAATTGAGAAAGAAAATAATTATTATCTTTTTTGCCCATGAGAGGTAGCCCTTAAGCTGCTGAAGTCTTTCATGCCTAACCTTTTTCGCCCACCTCTGTGGCTGAGTAGTCAAAAGCACTGACTCTCAACTTGGAGGTTCTGGGTTCGAATCCTGGCCAGGGCGGAAATTTTCTCAGATTTACCTTCATATCCAGATGAAGCACATTCTTCGAGTGAATAAATTCGACTCCTTCACAAATCTGGCGCATGAAAATGGCGACCGCTTTCTCCGTCAGCACAAAGTCATCATCGATGACCCTCTCGAACAATTCTCCTCCTTCGATTCTGAAATAAGACAGGACCATGAAATGTCACTTAAAGACAGCATTTTTTAGACCTTTCCAGAAGGCCAATCGAGTGGCTGGGTTCCGGAAATATAATATATCAGGAAGTTCGACTCTTTGGTATAGCATTCCAGCTCTATAAATCAGGAAAAATAACCAACAACAACGCAGAAAAGGACTATCCATAAGCCATAACGGGAATTGGCTTAGGGAAGGTTCTTTTCTGCTTAATGCTGTCCAACTTACAGTTCTAAGGTCAGCCACTCACTATCAGGTAGACCTGACAGGTACGGCTGAAAAGGTCCGTTTGTCAGGTCTACCTGATACCTGATGAGCACACCTGATCAGATCTACCTGATAGTGAGTGGCTGGCCTATCTCAACACTTACAGTTCTAACACGACACACATCACGTTGCTTGACTCAAAAGCATCATAAATCTGGATCAGTCTTGGATGCTGCAACTCTCGCATGATCTCCACTTCCCGCTCCACATTT
>NW_007399186.1:0-861 GCF_000475195.1 Diaphorina citri | reverse complement strand
TTCCGTTGGTCCTCATTTTTCCTGCTCTATGACTTTGAAACATCACCCAAGTAAGCGCAACTGATCTATTATTTAGGTACCTAATACCCTTGAGGTAGAAACATACTACTATCATTTTACGTAAGATCACGTGACGTGTTGGTAGTGTGTTTCTACCTTTAAGTTATAGGTAGGTACTCATAGGCATGACTATCTGTACGTAGGTGTAATCAAGCATCTTCACATCTCCGCTAACTAATTCTAACCATCTTCCGTTTTCCATGAACGTTTTCGTGGTTAGGAAAAATGTTACATCACTTGGAAAAATGTTACATCTACGAGAATTCCCGTTCTAACTATGAAGGTTCCGTTCTAACAATAAAAGTTCTCTTTGGATCCAAAGTTCCTCAAATTTGTACGTTAATTCTCAGCAGTGTAATCAAGCATCTTCACATCTCCGCTAACTGGTTTTAACCATCTTCCATTTTCCATCAACATTTTCGTGGTTGGCACTTGGAAAAATGTTAACATCTACGAGAATTCCCGTTCTAACGATAAAAGTTCTCTTTGGATCCAAAGTTCCTCAAACTTGTATACGTCCGACCAAACGAAAAGTGCTCAAGTTAACCACAGCTCTGTTATTCAAGAAGGGTAAATACTTAGATACTAGCTATACATATATAGCTGTAGAAAGATATTAGTTATCACAGTTGAACTTTTCGACTAGCAAATTTTGGGGCGTTCAAGGAAGGGCTACGTATTTTCCAGGCTTTCCAGCACTTTCTCGAAAGCGAGAAATGGTGTGTTCCTTGCGGTACGCCGATGAACATTTACTTTCAATTTGCTTAAGAGATAAAAAACAATAAAGACAAAAGAGAAAGT
>NW_007399185.1:0-861 GCF_000475195.1 Diaphorina citri | reverse complement strand
TATAACATCACGACCCTTCACAATAGGTTTGATGGAACGTTGCTGGATGGCTGATGGTTTTTCAAATCCTGAAAAATGTTAAATGTGGAAGTATTGAACTGAAGACCCAGTGGTTGAAGTATGTTGATCTATTTCAAAGCTTCATAACACATCACTGTGATTTATTTATCCCTGAACTATTGCTTGCTACTGTGGCTTTTCCCAGCCACACTAAATTTAGGTGGGGTAGATGTGAAGGTAGTTTGTAACCTGAAAAGAGGGTAAAACCCCAATTGTGAGAAGACCTTGAACTTCTCGCCCATCTGATGAGAGGCATACTACGGGATGGACATACTACGACACAGATCACAAGCGTCTAATGTAGCAATTGTTTCATTACTACGAAATAAAAACGGCGGTGAAACACTCATCTTTTTTTTTAAAAAAAGTTCGGAAAAATAGCTTTTACAAACCAACGTGCGTACATATTGAACATAGGTACATTGTTTATTATACACAGATAATAAACAAACAATACCCCTCTTCTGGTTTTGGTTATGTACCAGGTTGAGATAGGCAAAGGTGGTAAACTTGCCTTGTTTTTAAGTTACCACTCCCTTGACAAACTGTAGAAACACTATCCTGTCAGACCTAGTCCGAGCTCATCTCAACCCGGTATCCGTAGTGGCCCACTACTAGTGGGCATAACCCTGGCGCCTGGCCTAGCACATAATCTCTTCCTACAGGGTGTCCGGAGATTAATGGAAAACTCGAAACACTGACGGGTGTTATTTAACTTTTGTGGACAAATTTAAAAATAATCATAATGAAGTTTGGACATAACTCACCAAGGCCAGCCACTCACTATCAGGTAGACCTGAC
>NW_007399184.1:0-861 GCF_000475195.1 Diaphorina citri | reverse complement strand
TATCATGGGGTGCTGACATGTCAGGTGATGAGGGTTATTACTTCATTATACCACCAGTGGCGCAGCAGCGAACTTGATGCTACTTACTTTGCTTTTCGTTTCCGGAACCACCGCAACGTTATATCAAATCAAATCTCAAACTCTTTCTGGTAAAGCAGAGCTTTTTCACAACTTTTGTGGATATCACAACATTACTGAGTGCCTCCTTGCAATCAATTTCCATATTTCAATAATCTTTTTACACTGGTATGCCGTTATATTTGAGTTTTGAATTTCCAGAGTTTGGCTACAGCTACAGCTTTCTGGTTGGCTTGCTGCAGGTCTTCCGCTGTGCAAGTCTCATCCAGTTATTTGCAGACGAGGAGATGTTGGCTCGTTTGCACTCCACCACATTCGTCGGTGCTGGTACTGGTGCGGACTTGGTGATGATTTGAGTTATAGTTTGTTACTGAACAACGCTTGGGGAAGATTGACTTGAGGGCTGGGTTTTCTCTAAGGAAACATAGGAAAACGAGTTCTCAAGCCTCATAGGAATCTCAGGATACGCTTTTCAGGAATGGTCAGTAATACCAGCTCGATTCTGTTTTGCCAAGAAGGGAAAATTCGTATTCTCCTAAAATTGAATATTTTGGAAGACACAAGAAAATTAAAAACCCTTGTTCCTTCAATATTTTCCTGGACATGAAGGTGCATACACATCTTCACACTGCCGCAGATCGGAAATGTGTACCCGTACCCACCCTTAAGCAGCGTTTGGAAAACTGTCCAATTTTACAACTATTAAACTTGTGACTTTCCGAAACAATGTCTGTTGTCCATTGAAAGGATGTCTAACTTAGGAAATCCACCGGTGAATTGTTT
>NW_007399183.1:0-861 GCF_000475195.1 Diaphorina citri | reverse complement strand
TTCAATCCACTAATCCCATATCCGAAAGAGGACCAATCCCATAACATCATTTCAAACCATCCAGTATTCTCAGATAAAAACCTCTTTACAGGTGTTTGCCGCAACCACTCTACCCCGTATAGCCGCTGATGGTTTAGTAGTGTTAGATGCTTTAGTAATGTTAGCACCGTAAATTGATTTAGTTTTATTTGCTCTAACCACGGCAGCACTATCGTCACTTGTTATTAATGCGACTAATGCCTTTCTGTCACTCCCAGACCCTCCGGTTAGTGATACTGATACCATTTGTCATTAGTTTTATTGCCAAGTGCCACTTGTTTCTCTGGATCTGCTGTCAAAGACACTTTGGTCGGTGTTAGGATGAGTTGATTTATGTGCAAGGTCAGGCGAGCTTGGAAGTGGATCACTTGGCATAATAAATGAGCGATGCACCTGCAATAAAGAGGAAAACAATCAACATTAATATGCACTCTGATGTTATTCAGATACAAGCGGTGCAACAAAAAGCCGAAAGAGTGTTGATAAGAGAAATGTAAAAAGTAGAAAGTTCAGGGATCTCTTCTGGTTTAACAAAAGCAGAGATTAGATCTTCGGCAGTGTTGATTTCGTATTTAAGGGCAGGCAAATCTAATACACAAATTTAGGGAATTTGTCAAAGTTGTCATCCCTACACTGTTAAAATGCCTGCAACCATGAGGGATCAAAAGCAACTCACCCAATCCTTAAAATTTTCCCAAAAGAAACTATTTTACCTATCTCTTCCTTATCTTATCCTTTGCTCCTTATTACTAGGCTTGCCAAACGTCCCGAATTGGCCGGGACAGTCCCGAATTTCAGGGGGTGTCCCGGCGTCCCGTTCAG
>NW_007399182.1:0-861 GCF_000475195.1 Diaphorina citri | reverse complement strand
CTTGAAATTTGGTATGTAGATGTCAAATGTGACAAGGATGCGACAAGAAACTTTTGGTTAAGATCGGTGCAACGGTTGCGGCATTTTACCGCGTTTGGCGGTTTTCGGTGTAATTTAACAATATCGGGAACGGTATGAGCTAGAGACTTGAAATTTGGTATGTAGTTTACAAATGTGACAAGGATGCAACTCTGCGGTTGGCGGTATATTGACCGTTTTTTGGCGGTTTTTAGCTACACCGACTAAACGGTTAGAGATATTGTAAAAGTTTGGCTATAAGAACAAGAACACCCAAAATAAGCATCATTCAATAGGATGAGGAAAGTCGTGTGTTGTTCACACCAGATTTTTTAATAAATAAATACAGGTTCCTAGGTATGTGATGAATTAGACCAGTAATCTACCATAGGTAATTAGGTACTTACCTATGTCTGATTTTACAGCAGTGTCCACATTTTGGTCGATCGACATATGGACACTGCCTGAAATACATCCACACTAGTGATTTAACATCCATTAGGCTTCACGTTGCGTAACAGAGCCTGCGGTAATTTTGCCTGTAATTCATATTATTGCTCGTAGGCGTCTAATGATAGACAGGGCCCTTCAGGGCTTAAAGGGGCCCCGGGGCTATCTCCAACAATGAGCCGCTAATGGGATGCGGATAAGTCCACAACAAGTGCCGCACCCCAAGAAACGTTCAACCAAAAATCTAGCAACACTGATTTAAAAGGGCCCTTCCTCGCTTTTTATTATTATTTTACAAGAATAGGTACCTAGTTTTAGCTAAATTACTTTAGTATTTTGTAATTTATACTTTTCCGAGCCCCTTTCAGAAGCTTGGGGCCGGATGACCCCCTC
>NW_007399181.1:0-862 GCF_000475195.1 Diaphorina citri | reverse complement strand
AGGACAAGATAGGAGAAAGCCAGCCGTTCCGAGAATGAACCTTAACGCATAAAGTTCCGGGTGGCAATCGAACCAAGCTAACTAGGCTGGCGCATATTACACTGTTCTTGGCAAAAGTGTCGGTGTTATCAATACATAATTCAATAAATCATTTCTCATTGGCCATTAATTAATAATTATCAATTTTTTACTCGCGATAAAACTCTCAAAATACGAAAACATACATAGGTACATGAATTAATCAATTAATACTATATAACAGAACATACATATATATTACATACGTAATCATATACTTATGTATGGACGTAATCATGTACATCATATAAATGTTTATTTTTTCTCTCTCACTCTCTCTTCTTTTTCTCGTTATCTTTACAAGTAAAACGTGTTTTTAGCATACAAACATCTTGGGAAAACTGTATCATATCAGACTGGTTCTTCTGATAACACACATTGCGAACACACACGAAAATATAAAAATAAAATAATTATCACTCAAATTACTCGGAAGCAAAATCTCGATGGAATTCAGCGATGTGTGACGTCATATCATTCGGGCTAGCATCAGAGTGTGATTTGTGATTTCAATAAGTCCAAGGCAGATGGAACACGTCTCTTTCTCTCACACATAGTCTCTCCGTCTCTTTCTTTCTCTCTTAATTCTCTCTTTTTTTTCTAACCCACACTTAAAATGCTCATAATACCCACACAAGAGCGATAAAGTGAGGGAAGAAGGAGGGAGAGAGAAAGAGTGTGTGTGTGTGAGAGAAAGAGAGAGGAAGGGTGTGTGTGAGAGAGAGAGAGAGGAAGGGTGTGTGTGTGTGTGTGTGAGAGAGAGAGAGAGAGAGAGAGAGAGAGA
>NW_007399180.1:0-862 GCF_000475195.1 Diaphorina citri | reverse complement strand
GGTTCCCCCCCCCACCCACACCCAAAGAATAAAAAATAAACTCACCAATTTTTGTTGCTAAGCCATTTTTCTTTAATTATGAATGTCATCTGCCAACTTCTGGAATCTGGAAATCCACTTCATACCGAACCCTCGAGCGGTCTGCGGTCAAGCGAAAACTAAACCCTCCCCCCCTCTCCTACTCTCACGCTTTGCTTTCTTCTCTTTCCAAGAATCAGTGAATTTCTTGTTACAACTTGTTTCTGTATAGCTGCGTTTACCGCACTTCAAATCGATGCCGATGAATAATAATACCTATGTAGGTACCTACCTACCAAAATATTCAAAATATCTCCATTAGGTACTCAATAAGGTACATTTACACTTTTATTTTTTCCTTTTTTTTTTTTTTTGGTTCCCTCAAAATGGGCTCGCGGTTCCCGGTTTGGCCATACCTGCTGTAAAGTTTGAAAATTTTAGATTTTTTTCTTAAATTGACAATTAAAAACTTTCTTAGAATTTACCGAAATTAACCGGTAAAAGTCCGAAGAAGATTCTTATTTCGGACTTTTACCAAACGATCTGGTAAATCCTAGGTTTTACCGGTAAAACCTAGGATTTACCTACCACTCGTCGGACTTTTACCGTAACATATATAAAAAAATCTGGTGTGAACATCACAAGACTTTCCTTATCCTATTGAGTGAAGCTTAATTTAAGTGTTCTTGTTTTTATACCCTAACTTTTACAATATCTCTAACCGTTTAGTGGGTATAGCTGAAAACCGCCAAAAAGCGGTCAAAAGGCCGCCAACCGCAGCTTCTATCTCAACCAAACGTTTTGAGTTGCATCCTTGTCACATTTGTGAACTACATACCAAATT
>NW_007399179.1:0-862 GCF_000475195.1 Diaphorina citri | reverse complement strand
TAGCAGTTCCGAGAACAAATCTTATCTGTCGAAATCGAACCCGCGACCTAGCGCTTACAAGACAGTTGCGCTACCAATCCTTATTTCTGTTTCATATTTTCCAAACAGAGGGATTCTTATTCCTCTCTGTCCATATTATAGGTACATAGAATTATAGATACATATTATAGGTACGTATCTAGAATTATAGATACATATTATAGGTACGTATAATAGGTACACTACACATATCGAAATACATACTGGGATATGTTTTATCATCCAGATAAATCAAACGAGAAATACATTAAGAATCAACCCGTTCAGGATACAGAGGGTCAGAACGAGACAGGGGATTTCAGGGAAATTGGTGCGAGAAATATTGTTCAATACGGTACGTAACTAGAGTCGGTCTAAAGTCTAAACGCATTTTATCCTAAACAGATAAGGTTCGTTCTCGGAACGGCTTGTTTTCTCCTATCCTGTCTTCCTTCTGTCTTCGATTTCGGGACGATAAGAAGGCGTCCACACCGGTGAACAGACCATCGACCCTCGCCTAGTACCGACCCAAGAGAAAATAAATTAACAAACCATGCTAATGAATAGAGAAGCGTCCTCAACGGAGCCTTGACCATAGTACTGAGCTACTGAGTACCGACCCTTGCAGAAAATCAATAAATTGAGCTGAGCATTTTTTCAGCGATGGTCGATGGTCTCGGCGAGGGTTAATGGTACATCTACCATGGACCCTCGACCCTCTATGGTCGCCGTTGTGGCCGAGCACTAACTTTTTTTAGAAGTCCACGTACGGCAATGGGTTAATGTAAATTCTGGAGTAAACCTACATGTAGCAGGTACTTTGAGTTCTCTCATTCAAATTACC
>NW_007399178.1:0-862 GCF_000475195.1 Diaphorina citri | reverse complement strand
CCCCGGGCGGGAATCGAACCCGCGGCCTAGCGCTTACAAGGTAGACGCACTACCAACTAAGCTAACTAGGCTGGCTCTCAATAAACTTTGAACCTCTAATTAGGGCTTGGGAATGTACAAATGAAAGTAAACATTATAGTCCAGTCGCTTAGGGTCAAATATTGTACACGACCTTTGTTCAATTACTTTTATCAGTAACAGAATTATCATTATTATTATTTATTTATTTCGTATCACAAAAGTACCTAGGTAATAATTATGAATCGAAGTTTTCCTATGAATTAAACATAACTAATCGTACTATTATCTTATCACATTATTTTCTTATGATTTAACTACCTTCTCACACTTCGTAAAATAGTAATTTTCGTAGTTTATGTGCTCTTTATTGTTTATCTTTGTATGTACCATTTTCATTTTCCAATAAAATATCCACTGTTGAAGTTGTGTCCAAACACAGTCGACCTGCCGTCGATCGACGAGGTGAATCTATGTTATCGAGGCAGTGTGGACGGTTCAGTCGACATCGATCGACGGCCGGTCGACTATGTGTGGACACTCCTTTTAGACTGCCATCATAAAAGGGACTTCGGTCTTTTTCGGGCAAGCTAAGCAAAGTATACACATGCATTTCATATTACTTTATAAAGGGGTGCGGTAGCGCTCCGCCCTGCCAAGTCAGAAAAGTTTGATTCTATTCTATGCTATACTAGAAGTCCTTGTTTAGACTGCGAGATTAAAGGGACTTTTCAGTCCTATGCTTTTACTATAAACAAGGTAAATTTTTGTGGTAAAGCAGAGAGCTTTTCACAACTTTGTGGGTATCACAGTATTACATGTCTTTCATTTACTCAATCATCAT
>NW_007399177.1:0-862 GCF_000475195.1 Diaphorina citri | reverse complement strand
GCACTGACTTCCTGATGTCCAGTTCCAAAAGTAATAATACATGTGAACTGTTCGCACTCAGTCAACCCGAAATGACCTCTGTCCTATCAATAGGTCGCAGGATATTGTTCTGAAGTCGAACACTCTTTTCTTCAGTGTTGTTACGCTCGAGACTTGTAATTGTCGTACCAAACTGTTGAAAATGTCGTATTTTACACAAAATAGTCGTACACTTACATTTTGCATATCTTCATCTTTTTGAAGGGGAAACATAGGACAACTCTTGATAGCACATAAGCACACCTACCTTTACCTCGTTCCAAAAGTAATAATACATGTGAACTGTTCGCACTCAGTCAACCCGAAATGACCTCTGTCCTATCAATAGGTCGCAGGATATTGTTTTGAAGTCGAACACTCTTTTCTTTTACAGTACCTATACCTATGCATAATGTAGGTAGGTACTTATAATTATATTTAGGTAGGTAGATTACTACATGATTCTGTGTTTAGTCAAACTGGTTTTGGGTTCAGAAGTTATAAATACTGCCGTGTACAGTACAGGGTGTTGTTATTTTGATCAATGTTTCTATGATTGAGGTACTTATCACATTGCATGCCAGAGCCTGGAAGTCCTGGAACACAGTAGTGAAGCCGAGTAATTTGACCATTGTTTTGATCAGTTTGACTTATAATTATAGGCACTAATGTTGAGGACGTGCTTCAATTTTTATGAAACTCCAAGGCGTATTTACTTTAATCTTCTGGATGGATATTTGGACTAAAGAGCCATTTTATATCGTAACTCGGAACTACGTAGATATCTGCACTGGTGACGGAAAATAATAATAATAAAAAAAAAAATGAAAAAAAAAAAAAAAAA
>NW_007399176.1:0-862 GCF_000475195.1 Diaphorina citri | reverse complement strand
ATCAAAATCTAGTTCCCAAATCTTTAAAACTAATCTTTAGTGACCAATTCTTGTCTTTGAAATTATGTTTTTTTTTTTTCTATTTTACCTTTGTAAAATGTAAACTGGTGTCAAAGTTGGAGTGGTTCCTGTTCTATTGATGCTGACAGTGTTTGGGCAGAGGATATTAATTTACCTGGCATTTGGGCTATTTGTTGGGCATTTACCCAGTTTCTTCAATATTTTGGTAAGGATCTCAATTACAAGATATTGGATTGGTGCTCTGAAATATTCAACCTATGTAAACTGGTGTCAAAGTTGGAGTGGTTCCTGTTCTATTGATGCTGACAGTGTTTGGGCAGAGGATATTAATTTACCTGGCATTTGTTGGGCATTTACTCAGTTTCTTCAATATTTTGGTAAGGATCTCAATTACAAGATACCTATTGGTGCTCTGAAATATTCAACCTACCAAATTTTATTGGCCTTGTACAGAATAATAGAATTTTAAAAAATCCAAATCATTTTAAAAATTGGAAGTTTTTAGCTTAAAATTTAAATTTCTGGCTGCTAGATTAAAAAAAAAAAAAATGTTTACAACATGGAGGTTAAAACTGAGTGGATACTGGATACTTACTTATGCATGGCTGAAAAGTGAAGCAACTTTTGTAGCAAAGTGATAGCGGTAAAAGTTGAAACATGTAAAAAAGAAAAAGCAAAAAAATGTAAATGTAGGAAGATAGCACTCACTAGACTCTGATGTATCACTGAAGATAAGTAACATACTGTGTGGTTGGTATCTGGATGGATGATCATCTGGACCTGAAACATGTGATAGCCTCCAGCTTTTTTTTTTTTTTTTTTTTTTTCAGTTTGGGGTTTT
>NW_007399175.1:0-862 GCF_000475195.1 Diaphorina citri | reverse complement strand
ACAGGGTCTAACGGTAGCAGCCCAGTGCTTGTTCGGAGAGGTTGTCTTCTTTTCTTTCTCTGGTAAGAATAATCCTGTATTTATTATTATTCCATATTTTACTATCTTACCATAATCATAATTCCATATTACAGGGTGTCTACCAGACTGGAAAACCGGAAATTGTCAGGGAATTTCACGGAGACTGGAAAAGTCAGGGAATTGTCAGGGAATTTCTCAAAAAATTGACAAAAATCCAAAAAAGTCAGGGAATTTTTCAAAGCCTAAAAAAAAGAGAATTTTCGGTCCATAAAAAAGTATGCAACCTTGAAGGGGCAACTCATATTTTCTCGAAAAAATTTCGCCTGTGGCGGTGTAATTACATCAATGAAAAATTAAATGAAATTTGCTATCTAAATATAAAACACTTTTCAACACACCTATGGAGCCACACGCTCCACCTGAGGCTTTGTGTAACTCTCGCAATGATCCGTGTTTCCTACTGAGTTGATGAACTGTAATGTCTACTGTACCTCTCAATGAAAAATTAAATGAAATTTGCTATCTAAATATAAAACACTTTTCAACACACCTATGGAGCCACACGCTCCACCCGAGGCTTTGTGTAACTCTCGCAATGATCCATGTTTCCTACTGAGTTGATGAACTGTAATGTCCACTGTACCTCCGCCACAATCCACAACCATGTAACAGCATCCTGGGGACATGGAGGATCAAAGGAATCAATTAAGAGAGTGTTGTGTATTTTCCACCAAGTTTTTCATGTCACGGGAGCCTTATAGAAAAAAAAAGAAAAGCGGTAGGTACCTTCGTCCCTATCTTTGAAGATAGGTTCATCGACAAGTATGGAGGATTCATTAGC
>NW_007399174.1:0-862 GCF_000475195.1 Diaphorina citri | reverse complement strand
AATCAGATCTTCTGGGTTGTCTGTTGACCATTGGGACCTCAGCTTTACTAACTCTTCCTGCATCTTCACGAGATCCTCTTGTGAAATCTTCCATCTTCTTGTGCTATAATCTTCTATGTGTTCCTGATTGGATTCCGGTATGAACTTGAACGTGATGTAACAGTGGTCGCTGCCAGATTCCTCTTCTTCTTGAACCTTCCAGTCCGTTATATTCCTTACTACTGATATTGAGCAGAGAGTGATATCGATGAAAGACGTTTGGTTGTTGCGCACAAACGTCGGTGTGTCTCCTTGATTTAACAGACACAATCCAATTGAAGCGATTGCATCCAGCAGGATAGTCCCTTTGACGTCAGTAGTATGACTGTTCCAGTCCCTTGCCTTGGCATTGAAATCACCACCAACAATCCAATGTAGTCGCGAATTTTCTCTTAGCGTGTCACAGAGATTATTGATTATGTCCTCAAATTCTGTATTAGGTATGTTGGGTGATATGTACACACTTATTATTAACGTGTTATCTGTTTTAACTCCAACATATCCTTTAGATTGCAGGTGGCCGTTAATTTTAACATTATTCCCCAGGATGCAGAGAGCAGCATCAGTATTATTGTCTGACAAGTATTGTCGAGTACGGGCTATATTTTTATTTGGCTCACTCATGAGGACAACGTCTATGTTATGCTCTGTCGCATATTTCTCCAACAAGTTATGTGCGTTTATACAACGGTTCAAGTTAATTTGAAGAAACGACATCATTTTATAGAAGATTAGAGTCCATCTCTTGACTCCGTATTTCCATTTTCTTCTTGACAACTAATTTTCTATACTCCGGGCAGGCCATTGAATCACTTCGATGCCC
>NW_007399173.1:0-862 GCF_000475195.1 Diaphorina citri | reverse complement strand
CTCAACACTTAACAAAACATAACATTCAAAATATGGTAATAGATATAGAAGCTTCCACATCCAACCAAGATACAGTACTTAAATACAAATGTATTGATATCATTAAGAAGAGATCTACCTTTGAACCTAAAGCAAATAATTATGAATTTAATATACTGAAAGACTTCAAGAAGAAATGTAATGAAGAAGGTGTCGTTATCACAAAAGCAGACAAAAACAATGCAGTAGTTTTAATGCCTTCTGACACCTATGACATGAAGATGACAACATTTATCAATGACACAAAGTGTACCCAGCAAAAAAGAGACCCAACAAATAAATATCAAGAAGTTGTGAAAAATGCTGTCAAATTTAGCTGTATGTTATCAGAGAAGGAGAAGAAATTCTTAATTAACAAAAATCCAACTGCACCTTACATCTATGGTTTGGCCAAAGTACACAAACCACACATTCCAATAAGACCTGTGGTCTCATACAGAACTGCCCCAGCATACCGTCTTGCCAGAAAATCTAATGACATTTACCGCCACCTCACACAGTTTTCTACACCTTTCTCTGTGACAAACTCCAAAGAGGTCCTGGATAAGATCAAGTCAATACCAGTTCCTGAGAATGCCAAATTAGTATCTTTTGATGTGGTGAACCTGTTTCCTAGCATCCCAGTCCCAGAGTTAAAGACAATCTTGGAGGAAAACATTAATTGTTGTAGCCGCATTAACCCTTTACTAAAACGTGAATTGTTAGACTTTATGTATATTTGTCTTGATCAAAATTACTTCTCCTTCAGAGATAAAATTTATGTACAAAATGAAGGTCTCCCAATGGGCAGTCCACTCTCATCACTTGGTGCTGAAATATTCAT
>NW_007399172.1:0-862 GCF_000475195.1 Diaphorina citri | reverse complement strand
TAGGCTTTGTAGGTAACCGATTATAAAGGATTAAGTGGTTCTTTAGCTAATACCGCCCGTAAATTGAGATTTTGGTGCTTACACCTTGGCCGTTTTCTACATTGCTCAGGACTTTACCTTTAGCCTCACGCCGCTCAAGTTTTGCAGAAAGGTTCGATAATTTATGACGATCAAAAGTGTCCGTGGGCCCGGTCTCCAGAAAAGTGGTTGCCAAAACTTTGAAAATGCTCAAAAAAAAATACCGCCCGTAAATTGAGATTTTGGTGCTTACACCTTGGCCGTTTTCTACATTGCTCAGGACTTTACCTTTAGCCTCACGCCGCTCGAGTTTTGCAGAAAGGTTCGATAATTTATGACGATCAAAAGTGTCCGTGGGCCCGGTCTCCAGAAAAGTGGTTCGACCGCTATTTAACGCCAAAACTTTGAAAATGCTCAAAAAAAGGTCTCATTTCTCAAGATATTGAGTATGTGTTTCATTAAATCCAGAATATTTTATCCTTCAACTCCTTCTCTTGTCATCAGTGCAGGCCAGAAAGGGTGGATCAACAAAAATCAACGAAAAATGTGATAAATTAACCATTACTTACAAAGAGAGAGAAAAAATCTGGAGAATTCTGGAGCGTCTCCAAAATTTTGTCTGGATGCTGGAATCTTGGATGGCATGCACAATCTGGAAATGTTATGATTAAACACAAAATAAACACATATCCTGGAGAAATAACGTTCGGGGGCGTGGTGGCCATTCGTTTTGTATCCGCCGAATGTGATACTTTACAATATATTTTTACCCGATAACCCCCTTGATGTACTTGTTTCTACCCCCTTGAGTAATATTGCTCCCGCTTTTTCGTTCACAGTGTAA
>NW_007399171.1:0-862 GCF_000475195.1 Diaphorina citri | reverse complement strand
TTCGCCATAACATCTGCTAATCTGCTATGTTGGAATAGGCGAATAGGAAAGCATTTGCTGCGAATTTAGAATTAATTACGCCTACCCGTCAATAAGCAAACTCGTCAACCCTGTATTAGGCTTTGCAGAACGTAATTCAATAGGTACGAATGCTTACACATATGAAATTCTAGACCAAAACTGTTGCCATTGATATAAGGTATCCCTGATGTAATGTGTGACATTCGTGACAGTACAGTTTGATGAAATACTCGGACTAAATTCGAACTGGTGTGAGAACTCTTAATAGAGGACTGCTGATGGCAGACGTTTTTACGAAGTATCCTAGGGAAAGGTAGTAGATAGTGTCTTCTAGTGACACGGAATAGTCCCACTATAATGATCAAAACATTTTGACTAAATTCGAAGACTAAAGACTAAATTCGAACTGGTGTGAGAACTCTTAATAGAGGACTGCTGATGGCAGACGTTTTTACGAGGGAAAGGTAGTAGATAGTTTCTTCTAGTGACCCGGAATGGTCCCACTATAATGATCAAAACATTTTTAATTTCTTCGTAAAGTGAATTTTGTGCCTACTTTTTAGAAACTAGTGGTTCAAAGAACTATAGACCTTCCTAAAAAATAATAAAACGGGCTCCCAAATAACCCAGATTGAGCCCAAAATTCTTTGAGTGAACGTCTTTTAGCCTTTAGGTGTTGTACATTTTTGCCAAATTTCATCAAGATCGGACAAATCGTTAGGGAGTTATGGTGAAACGGACCAACAGACTAAATAAGGGGGGAAAATGTCAAGTAAAAACCGAAAATGACAAATTTCACGCAACTTATCACCATCATTTTCCTAGAGTCGATAACATTCAT
>NW_007399170.1:0-862 GCF_000475195.1 Diaphorina citri | reverse complement strand
TAAAACCCTTTATCAGCCAATGGGAAGGTTTCTTCCCATATTAGTTTTTGAATTTACCCGGGAAGTCCGATTGTAATTTCGATTAGTTCATGTTGTTATCGATATTTTTGGGTATCGAATACACGGTTTGTTTACTTTTTATTTTGATAACGATTCATTCAAAGTTTAATTTTAAAAGGGGACTGACATTTTGCCCCCAATGTTGTTTCCATTTTGAATTGGTGTACTCAACGTGCTGTCATCATTCTTCCTTCCATAGTGCATACTCAAATAGTTCCACGGCACTCATACAAATTCTATCGTAAATCTAAACAGTGGTAAACTAGAAATCTCCACTACTCTTTACTTTATTGCATATTGCATACTCGAAAAGTTTCACGGCACTCACACCAATTCTGTGAAAATCAATGTGTCCCAAATTTTTGGCTTGTGAGAGTAGATACATAGGTGAGCCTTTTTTCTCAGAAAAGAATCGGAGAAAAGTTCTTCAATTATAATAGAGAATGGGGAAGTAATATTTTCTGAAATAGTAAGTAGCGTTTTCTGGAATAGTAAGCAATGTTTTCCGTGGATTCTCCTGTGTTTTTTCCCAGAACAGAAAGCAATTTCTTGAAGGAGCTTCAGGTTAGAAACGTGACAGACAGACAGACGTGTGCGGAGATGGTTCGATAAGAAACTTGAGCGTGGGGGGAAAAGGGCCCAAGTTGATGGCCACCTCTCACTTCCTGACGAAATCGGCGAAGTTGGTGTTATCTCGATAGGTTGCGCCCAAACTGGTGGGAGTATTTTTCTTCTGCAGCCTCTCTTGCTAGGAGGTCTGCACTTTCGTTTCCATCGAAGCCCCTATGTCCTGGGATCCATT
>NW_007399169.1:0-862 GCF_000475195.1 Diaphorina citri | reverse complement strand
GCCCACTGCCCACTCTGAGGCTTAGTTGTAGGGGCAAACAGCCTCATCTTGTCTTGTAAGCTCTAGATCGCGGGTTCGATTCTTTATTTTGATCATCTGTTACACTTTCTTTTTCCAGACAAGTGCTCGCCCGGAGATCTGGTATTTGTCAAGTGCAACATCTGCACATGCGGCCCTCAAGGTCATCCGAATGGCGTATGCGCGCGCATCTGGTGTCAATTGGTGCCGTCACTGACACAATACTACACTACGACACCGGAACCTGGTGAAACCACAGGCAGAGTGGTCAAGATATTTGTCGACGATACCAACTTTGACAACTGAGATAGCCAATCACCAAACAGCTACAACCAACAGACAATCAGGACTCAGCACTGCGAGCCTAGTTAGCTTAGTTGGTAGTGCGTCTGCCTTGTAAGCGCTAGGCCGCGGGTTCGATTCCGCTTGGGGCGGATTTTCCGGAACGGCTGGCTTTCTCCTATCCTGTCTTCCTACTCTCTTCGATTTCGGAAAGATAAGAGCTTTCAGTTCCCTTTATCAAACCTCTTAAAAAAATCTCCAACAGGGAATCATTGAATAGGTACCAGATCAATTCTGGATAAACAATCTTTCAGATAAACAAATGAGCTTTCCAGGCAGCTATAGATAAAAATCTTCAAAAACGTATGTTTTTTATTGAATATTTGTTTACCTATTGTTTATTTTTTTAATCTACATAGCTATACCTAATTTTATATACAAAATACCTACCTTATCATAAGTACAATAAAGTTATACAGAGTTAAATAAAATTATACAGAGTAATATGTTACAGTTAAAGTACGTGTTGGTTCTCCCCAATATTCTAGGTGTCCACTACCAC
>NW_007399168.1:0-862 GCF_000475195.1 Diaphorina citri | reverse complement strand
ATTCCAGTTTAGATCTGATTATTGAGTTGTAGAGCATTATTAAAGTGTCTAGATCTTGTATTTGTTGTGCGTGTCTTTTTATCAATCCCAATCGTTTGAAACAGTTGCTTATGGTGGTTTTTATGTGTATGTTGAATTTTCCGTCGTGTTGAAAAATTACTCCTAAATCCTTTTTTTCTTTTACATTTTTCAAAGGTTCATTTGCCAAATAATATTGATGTTGGAATTTTATTTTACCTCTACAAAATTGTACTTGTTCGCATTTTGATATGTTGAATTGTAGTCCGTTTTCAGTAGACCATTTATGTGCATTATTAATATCTTCTTGTAATTTATGACAATCATCCTTACAACTTATGCTTTTAAAAATCTTTAAATCATCTGCAAAAATAAGTGCCTCTGAGTGTTTTAGATTAGCGATCACTCCATTCATCATGAGAATTGCAAAAAGACTAGATAATTTGCTACCTTGAGGAAAACCTGATGTTGGTATAATTTCGCGTGATTTGGTGTCCCCATACTTGATTTGTATTGTCCTGTTGTTTAGGTATGAATTGATGAAGGTTGTAGTGTCATCAGTAAATCCAAATTTTTTCATATTATTCAACAATACCGAAAAGTGCACTTGATCAAAAAATTTTGATATATCGGTGTATATTGTATCTAGTTGCTGGTTATTGTTGAATGCTTTTTTTATTTTTGATTCCATTATCATTAAGTTAGTTTCTGTTGATCTTTTTTTGAGGAAACCGTGCTGTTGTGTTGTTATGTTATGCATTATATTTTTATGAAGTTTGATATAAATTATGTTTTCAAATACTTTTGCTATAGAGTTTAGTGTTGTTATTGGTCTATAGTTTTT
>NW_007399167.1:0-862 GCF_000475195.1 Diaphorina citri | reverse complement strand
GGATGTCATCCAACTTACACAGGTGAATTTGTAAGCTTGATTCGAGCCTTACATCCAATCGTGTGTGCTAACTGGGAAAGTTCATGTTGTAAATAGGAGAAGTACCATCTTGAAAGTTTGCACGCTCGCAGTCCCCTGTTTGTGTTTTGAGAAAAGAGTCGCCCACACAGAAAATGGAAGTACCTAGTACGGAATACACCATCGAAAGAGGATGTATATGAGTATATCAACAGTCTCTGTATAGGTAGTTGACTAGTTCTGCTTGTGAAAGATATAGAAATTGAATTCTAAGTTTTACATACATACATAGATATTTACATTACCTATTTACTTAACTCAACAATTTTGCATTTTGTTTGTCTACATATGTATGTATCATAATTATGTATACGAGTAATATATTATGTAACTAGACGATTTTGCATAACTATTGTCTGTAGATCCTAGGTTCTACTTGTTCTGAAACTACTGATGCATGGAGCAGGTTTTAAGCACTTCAGTATTAGTGGAGATGTTAGTACTACCGACCCAATATTGTCAATACTCTGGTGGAGATGCCTAAATTACCATTGGCGCTGACACAAATTAGGTATACACTTTTACAAACTAACAAAAGTGAAGGAGGTAGTTGTCGTTTTCCATATAATCCAATGGTTATGGGACCTTCAGAAAGTTACCTAGTCTTCAATCAAGGCATTATCTTTTGTTTCAGATCCCCATGGAAGATCCCAGTGGTACTGAAATCCCGTTCCCCGGGACTCAGAACGGGACCGGGGACCCAGACCCGGACCCACGGGACGAAGACCTGGCCCGCATAGAGATTCTTACCCTCCTCGTTATTCTCATCATCACCCTCATCGGA
>NW_007399166.1:0-862 GCF_000475195.1 Diaphorina citri | reverse complement strand
CTTGCTTCCATGGAAACCGCCGCTGCTATACGGTCTGGAAAATTGATGCTTGGAGAGGCGACTTGCACGGCTCGAACAGTAGGTGCGTGTAAGTGCCTATATTTTCAAATGACATCGGAATAGATACTTCTTACCTTTATCTATTGATTTATCAATAGATAATACTGATACATTTTCCTGCTTTTATTGTGTGAAAGTAAAATAATACCTACCTACTTAGTATCAAATAGGTACCTCTGATTAAGTCATGTCACATCCGCGCACATAATGTTTGCTGTTATGTTCTTGAAGATGACATTAGCCCATTATCCAATGCAATTGTGGTATCAACTACTTCAAATGAGACACATGCTGCCTGGAAAGTTCTGGAACTGTGTGAACGAATGTTATGTCCTGAGGTTACAGTTATTGTCTTACCTTTAAATAATTATGCTGCATGCTTTTTACTTTTTTTATATCTACTCTAAGCCCTAAGGAAACAAAAATATTCAGGGACTTAGAAAACAGGGAGATTCAGCAATCACGAAAAATATTTGCTTATTTCTAAGGGAGAGGTGTTTAGGTAAATATTTAAAGACGCAGTTTTTCAAACTGTTTACTTTTTTTATATCTACTCTAAGCCCTAAGGAAACAAAAATATTCAGGGACTTAGAAAATAGGGAGATTCAGCAATCACGAAAAATATTTGCTTATTTCTAAGGGAGAGAGGTCTTTAGGTAAATATTTAAAAACGCAGTTTTTCAAACTGGAGATGGAATGGCATTTGACTACACATGAATAGTAATTGTTATCACTCAGAACCGGACAAAAATTCCACAGAAAACATAAATCCACGAGGGATTTTCTGTGGCTTCCAATTTTT
>NW_007399165.1:0-862 GCF_000475195.1 Diaphorina citri | reverse complement strand
CTGCCGCTCATCAGTGGCGCCTGCCGACCGCCACATGGCCGCTTTCAGTGTCGATCGGTAACTGGAGAAATTGGAGCTCGGGTCCATCTGGTGTTCCAGGATGGAGAACTTACCCGACTGGATTTTGTTCCACTGGAAAACAAATGAAAGAAAAAGAAATTTTTACTTTCTATTAACTATTGGAATGCTGCAGTGAGCACCAAAGTTAACACACAAAAAACGACATTTAAGTATTTATTAATTATTGGAAACTTATGGCCAGGATTACAAGTCGAGTTTTGCGAGCCTAGTTAGCTTGAAAGGGCGCGTCTGCCTTGTAAGCATAAGCTGAGCATAAGCACTAGCTCTCGGGTTCTATTCCCGCCTGGGGGCGGATTTTATCCTAAGCAGATAAGGTTCGTTCTCAGAATGGCTGGCTTTCTCTTGACTTCCTTCTCCTTTCGCAAAAACGGCATTTAAGTATTTATTAATTATTGGAAACTTATGGCCAGGATTACAAGTCGAGTTTTGCGAGCCTAGTTAGCTTGAAAGGTAGCGCGACAGCCTTGTAAGCACTAGGTTCAATTCCCGCCCGAGGCGGATTTTATCCTAAACAGACAAGGTTCGTTCTCAGAACGGCTGGCTTTCTCTTGACTTCCTTCTCCCTTCGCTTTCGGGACGATAAGACCTCAGCAGTTACAGTTCCCTCTACCAAACGTCTTAAAAAAATCGGTACCTGCCTTGGTGGTCAAGACGCTCGCCTGGTAAACAGGAGGGCGTGGGTTTGATCCCAGCCGAGGTATGGAATTTATCCTCATTTATTTGAGAATTTGACCACATAATAATGGAGCTCTAAGGGTTAGGTGGTAGAGAACGCCTAAGG
>NW_007399164.1:0-862 GCF_000475195.1 Diaphorina citri | reverse complement strand
TGTGATTTAAAAGAAATCAATTTGTTTATGGGAAAATTCTTTTTCCCTGTGTTATGTTGGGTAGGTCACAAGTGTCATAAGCTCATGATTATTTGTCATTAATGGCATGGTCGGTATACCCACAGTGTAATACAACATTTGAGTTGCAATAATAGAATATACCTTGTTTATCCTGAGGAGGAGGAGGAGGAGGAGGAGGAGGAGGAGGAGGAGGAGGAAAGAGATCAAGAGAAGAGATTATAGGAGTCAATGAAAGAAGAAAGATACTGTAGGATGTGTAGGAAATAGAATGGAAGAAAAACAGTATTTATAATGGAAGAGAAAGCAATAGGCGTACAGGAAAAACGAACTCCTTAGCATTGATGTCACCCACACATACCAAGATAGGTCGGTGTAAACATTGAATTTACACTTATAATAGCAACACTGAACACCTTAGGTTGGAATAATAGAATATACCTTATTTAGGTACCCTGCTGGGATAGGACTGAAAAGTCCCTTTACCCCAGCAGTCTTAATACCTACCAAGGTCTCATGTATTTTTACATAATATTATGGGGCACACCATAATATGATAGAGATTGGAGATTTGTATGTACTTCAGTATTTACCTATTCCAAATTCAACTATTCCAAAGTATTTACCTATTCCAAATTCAACTCAAGTGCAACAGCAACTCTTCTCAACTGAAAACACTTCCTGCAAATCCAAATTTCCGGTCTGAATCCTGATCATAACACCTTTCCGGAGTGAGAATTTTTTGCTGATTCTCTACCTCTTCTTCTTTCCCCCCTAAAAAATGGAAATTCAGGCCAAATACTCCCCCGACAGGAAGGTAACGTGTTGTACAGGCGAGTCACGT
>NW_007399163.1:0-862 GCF_000475195.1 Diaphorina citri | reverse complement strand
CTTGACCATAACGTAATTTGAAACTTGAGACATGTAAGAATTTTGTTTTATTTATAATTATTTTTGTTGATGATACCTGTACATACAAAAGAAAGTAAAAAGAGGTTTAACTTCATTATCTGAAATTGCCAAAGTATGCAATAATGTACTTGTTTGATAATATGTACTTTGTACCTGTGGACAGGTATATTACCTCAATAGGTAGGTGCCTCGTTTCAAGTTATGAAAAGGTGTCTATAAAATTCAATATCATCAGATACTACCTTTAGCTTGTTACCTACCGAAATATTATTACTTTCTATTACATATTAAATTTAAGCCAAGTAAATAATACATTGTTGCATATTCCAAGTGTGAGGTCTAATGTTGACACCATCATTGTAAAAGAAAAATGAGTAGATATACATACTTGCTATTACATGAAGGTATTAGATGATACTTGATTAGATAAGGGTACATACCATCATGAATTTTCTGTTTTTTAAAAACCATGATATAAATATCCATGTAGGTACAATATAATGATTAAAATTAAATTTCATCGTTATGAGACTTATATCTTCTGACTATAAATATATCGAAATTCTAACTAACCTCCAAAATGAGAATTTGGACTACGTCTAACTACGATAGTAGCACGTAAGCACGTTACAAAACATCATCGTACCTATGTCTAACTACATCTAGATGACTAGATCTTAACTAGATCTCTTATTTCTGAATCACGGTACCTATATAGGTACCTCTCGAGCTCGGGATGTAAAAATGATACAAGCCTTTTTTATAGTAGGTTAGGATTAGGTTAGCTATGTATAATGCGCGCAAAATCTCTACTAAATCAGAGGACAGCGCATAAATTTAT
>NW_007399162.1:0-862 GCF_000475195.1 Diaphorina citri | reverse complement strand
ACTCACTATCAGGTATCAGATAGACCTGACAGGCGGACCTGTTCAGGTGTACCTGTCAGTCATAGTGAGTGGCTAGCCCTAGAACACATATTGTGGCCATAGGAAGAAGTGATTTTTTGATCGAAAAGCATATTGGTGCCTGCAGAGGAAAAATGATTTTTTTTTGGTCCAAAAATATTATAGGGAATAAAAAATGGGCCAATGAGATTGTTTTTCGATCCCAAAAAATGTATAGGGTCAGTACAAATTTGTATTTCTACAATAAAACAGAATTTATTTACAATCTTCTGAATTTTTAATGTACACAAATCAATCAGCGCGCTTCATAAAAAGTAATTTAATGCCTCCCATTCCTGTCCATTAGGGCATTAGACGTACGTATTATCACTAGGTACCTCTCCCTAGCCTAGCCTAGCCTAGCCTTCTCTTCGACCTACAATACTACGCCATTCAGGGTGTTCGACCTTAGGCCAGCCACTCACTGTCAGGTATCAAATAGACCTGACAGGCGGACCTGTCAGTGATAGTGAGTGGCTGGCCCTAGAACTCATATTGGGGCCATAGGAAGGAGTGACTTTTTGATCGAAAAGCATATTGGTGCCTGCAGAGGAAAAATGATTTTTTTGGTCCAAAAATATTATTGGGAATAAAAAATGGGCCAATAAGATTGTTTTTCGATCCCAAAAAATGTACAGGGTCAGTACAAATTTTGTATTTCGTTCCCCATAGGAAGGAATGATTTCTTGACCCAAGAAATGTCTTGGGCTCTTCGCACTTTAATTTTTGCTAAAAACTGATTTTACGGGCCAATATGGGTCAGTTTGAGTTTGAAAACCCTGTATAGAAAAATACAATTAGCTAC
>NW_007399161.1:0-862 GCF_000475195.1 Diaphorina citri | reverse complement strand
CTAATTTTTGATCAGAGTATATTATTTAGAAAGCTGAGAAAACGAGCTTTCTAGCCATGTATGTCACATTTGGACGAAATTTCTCTAAGCTCCAGTGTGAATGAAAGTTCGCGTTAAAAAAATTCCCATATATTGCATATAAGGTCGTGACTTGAATCGTTGGTGAGCGAATTGAACTGTTTTCCGACGCCTATTTTTTGATCAGAGTATATTATTTAGAAAGCTGAGAAAACGAGCTTTCCAATCATGTATGTCACATTTGGACGAAATTCCTCTAAGCTCCAGTGTGAATGAAAGTTCGCGTTAAAAAAATTCCCATATACTGCATATAAGGTCTCGACTAGAATCGTTGGTGAGCGAATTGAACTGTGTTCCGACACCTAATTTTCGATCAGAGTATATTATTTGGAAAGCTGAGAAAACGAGCTTTCTAGCCATGTATGTCACATTTGGACGAAATTCCTCTAAGCTCCAGTGTGAATGAAAGTTCGCGTTAAAAAAATTTCCATAATTGCATATAAGGTCGTGACTTGAATCGTTGGTGAGCGAATTGAACTGTGTTCCGACACCTAATTTTTGATCAGAGTATATTATCTGGAAAGCTGAGAAAACGAGCTTTCTAGCCATGTATGTCACATTTGGACGAAATTCCTCTAAGCTCCAGTGTGAATGAAAGTTCGCGTTAAAAAAATTTCCCATATATTGCATATAAGGTCGTGACTTGAATCGTTGGTGAGCGAATTGAACTGTGTTCCGACACCTAATTTTTGTTCAGAGTATATTGTTTAGAAAGCTGAGAAAACGAGCTTTCTAGCCATGTATGTCACATTTGGACGAAATTCCTCTAAGCTCCAGTGTGAAT
>NW_007399160.1:0-862 GCF_000475195.1 Diaphorina citri | reverse complement strand
CAGACCAGAGTATTGGGTGGTCAGTAAAGATGTCGCCAATACACCACGCGTTGGAGATGATCTGACATTCTGCATTACCCCTAGAGGTGAGTTTAACAACAAGACACGGGTGGCTTGTATGTTATAGAACCCAATGTTCTACGTGGTATGCTAAATAGATAGGGAATCTGCTGTATAGTAGCCATGCTCAGGAGGTTCTGAATTTCATCCTCAATACCGCCTAGAAACACAAAGTTACAGAATTAGGCAGAGTTAGTACCTACTAGTGGTTCAGTGTACGATAGAAATCACACAGAAAAACGGCCCCTACGGAATTGCCAAAGGACGGATCGAGTTCAAAATGTTAGATACATACATACTCATATGTTTGCTTCAAAATGTTAGGTACATACATACTCATATGTTTGCCAAATTTCATCAAAATCGGACAAACTTTTCGTATGTTTGCTTCAAAATGTTAGGTACATACTCGTATGTTTGCTTCAAAATGTTAGGTACATACTCGTATGTTTGCCAAATTTCAACAAAATCGGACAAACTTTTCAAGAGTATCGTCAGGTCGTGGTTATGTACCGGATTCAGTTGAGACAGGGTTTAGTTTCTACAGTTTGGCATGGGAGTGGTAACTAAACAAAGCAAGTTTACCAACCTTGCCTTCCCCAACCCGGTACATAACCACGACCTCAAACAGACAGACAAAACCAAATGAATAATCATCGTGTTATAAAAAAAAAGCTCAATCTTACCTGACACTGGGACACATTCTAGATCTGGTGCTATGAATACAAGTTTGACTTTGGATTTGATGGGTAAACATTTCTTGATCTCCTTCATTCCTACAATGTATCTCTTCTTGTTTTGA
>NW_007399159.1:0-862 GCF_000475195.1 Diaphorina citri | reverse complement strand
GTCTACACAATAAATTTACACTACTATACGTTCTCTAAATTTACCTACACCGATGTGTACACTAAAACTTCTGTACATAAAACATATGATTTGTTAAATATGTACAATGACAATCATCTACGAGCTAAGTAGGAGGTATACAAGGAATTTTCAATTACTGTATTTGGACTAGAAGAAAAGACACCTACAAAATATGAGGGATCCTTTCCATTTGGAAGAGTAAGGGGGAAAGGATCTTCATAACTTTGAATCAGCAGCCGTGCTGACGGAAGGTGGAGGTACTGTAAAGTCGTGCAGCACAGCGCTGGTATTACATTAATTCACTTTGCTGACTGTAATTATAATGTAGGACAGTGGAGATGGAGAGGGATCTCACTATCTTCAGAACTCTGGATCAGCAGCTGTGCTGACGGAAGGTGGAGCTACTGCAAAGTCGTGCAGCACGGGGCTGGTATTACATTAATTCACTTTGCTGACTGTAATTATAATGCAGGACAGTGGAAATGGAGGGGGATCTCACTATCTTCAGAACTCTGGATCAGCAGCCGTGCTGACGGAAGGTGGAGCTACTGTAAAGTCGTGCAGCACGGGGCTGGTATTACATTCATTCACTTTGCTGACTGTAATTATAATGCAGGACAGTGGAAATGGAGGGGGATCTCACTATCTTCAGAAATCTGGATCAGCAGTTGTGCTGACGGAAGGTGGAGGTACTGTAAAGTCATGCAGCACAGCGCCGGTGTTGCATTCGATGACTTTGGTGATGGTAGTCTTGCAGAAGAAACAGAGCCGCGTGTTGAGCAGATGGTGGTTGATACAGGACCTATGGATGAAAAGTTGGATCAGCAAATAAGAATGTCTC
>NW_007399158.1:0-862 GCF_000475195.1 Diaphorina citri | reverse complement strand
TGGTCACTGCGCTCGCCTTGCACGCGGGAGACCCGGGTTCGATTCCCGGCGGGGTCATGAAATTTGTATCATGCAAATAATTGATTCTGTGACTGGCTGTTGCGGGGCCCAGTCAGCCTTGTGAGGAAAATGAGTAGCTATGAGATATAAATGCGCATAGCGACCGGTGTCAGAATGGTAGGTACTCAGCCTCGTGAGGAAAATGAGTAGCTATGACATAGAAATAAATGCGCATAGCGACCGGTGCCAGCATGGTAGGTAAACATGTGATTTAGGATTATTGAGATATTGGGAAAATCCTACAATGCTGCAGTGAGCACCAAAGTTGTGACATAATAACACAAAGAAGCTGCATTTACATTTATGTACGGGACCATCAAAGATTCAAAGAGGACCAAAAACTATTGAGAAAAAACATTGGATTTTAGGATTATTGAGATATTGGGAAAATCCTACAATGCTGCAGTGAGCGCCAAAGTTGTGACATAATAACACAAAGAAGCTGCATTTACATTATTATATACGGGACCATCAAAGATTCAAAGAGGACCAAAAACTATTGAGAAAAATCCCATTATGCTTCGCATATTTTTGCCAAATTTGCCTAAAATCGGACAAAGCGTTCGAGAGTTGTTCGTTCAATAAATAATGTGTGTTCTTCATCTTTTGGCATCGTGCCAAAAAGTTAATTGATGTTTATAAGATCTTGTTCGAGATCTTATAAACATCAATGGGTGTTATGTATACGAGTAAGTGCATTATGTACATATTAGGTAGTAAATAGAGGAAGAGAGGTACATAGCTACTTGTTATCTACATAAATATAAAACCTCTATACAGTTATAAACTTCTTTTGGGGTTT
>NW_007399157.1:0-862 GCF_000475195.1 Diaphorina citri | reverse complement strand
ATTTCACTAACGGGAGATTTTTTAATGATCCAAAAAGGAGTTTTGAATGACACAAACGAGAGTTTTTAAGAACTCCTCCTTTTAGGATCACTGAAAACTTCTTTTTGATTATTAAAAGTTCCTTTTTGGACAATATAGGTAGGTACATAGGTACTGATCGAATAAACTACGGGCTAAATAATTCCCGGAGGGACGGGCCCAGCTTGTTATTTCAAAATTAAGTAATTACGTATTTAAAAAAATTGAGGTCCCTGGAGAGGGTTTTCAGAGTGACCTGCCGATGGTTTTTATTTTGGAATAGCATAGAATGGAAGAGAGTAGAATAGAATATATACTCGGGAGGAGGAGGTCCCTGGAGAGGGTTTTCGAGTGACCTGCCGATGGTTTTTATTTCAAAATTAAGTAATTAGTACGTATTTTAAAAAATCAAGTATTTATTTTCCTTAGCTGTTGTCATGATTCGAATTAGATTCAATGACTTAATCAGAGATTTCACTAACGGGAGATTTTTTAATGATCCAAAAAGGAGTTTTGAATGACACAAACGAGAGTTTTTAAGAACTCCTCGTTTTAGGATCACTGAAAACTTCTTTTTGGATTATTAAAAGTTCCTTTTTGGACAATTGAAAATTCCCCCATTACTGAAATTAAAGTGCCACCACACAAAGGCACAGCGCTGGGTAACTCCCTCCTGGTAACGGCAGTACAATTATGGAACTCATTGCCAGCTGAGATGCGGTGATCACCTTCATTAAATTGCTTCAAAGCAAGATTATTAGATCCCAAATAGGGAAAAATCAGTGGTTGGGTGGAAGAGCTCACGTAAGTGAGAACCCTGCCACTTAAAATAAAGCCATAAAAA
>NW_007399156.1:0-862 GCF_000475195.1 Diaphorina citri | reverse complement strand
CTGTACTGAGACTGGAGTTGTGATCTCCTATTATTATGAATTTAATGTTATTGAAATGACAAGACGAGTGTAAGGATTTGACTCAATCTATGTGAAAAGAAAGTACATTTTATTGAGTCAAAAAATGCAATGGAAACTAGACTGGGAAAATCTTACAATATCTATTGAAATATTGAACTGTGGTTGTCATGGATACAACACCTATTATTTTGAGGGAAATGACAGATTTAATTATAAAATTTAATTGACAATAATTTACTAAGGAAAATTACAAAATCCTTTTTCATCAACAGTTTTTTTTTTTTTTTTTTTTTTTTTTTTTTTTAACCCCCCTTCCGATCTTGGAAATGGGTTGTTATAGGGGGGTTTTTTTTTTTTTTAAGATAACATTTACATCTATGTGACAAGTTACTTACTGAATGTTTGTTGAGTTGCTATTGAAACTAATCTTGTTTCTAAGTCCGTGAGATAAAATTTGTTCAAATAAAAAACACAAGTAAACAACTTTCGAGTCTGAGTCAGTGGCCAGTTCAGGTTTCCCGATATAATGAGAGCGTAACTGATTGATCACATCTAGGAGATTTGACTCGAGCTTGTTGATGTTTATTGAACTGGAAGACATCAACTGAGTAATGTGGAGGATGTCTGAAATCGAAAATGAGGTACATCTTCAGAAGTCATGTCAATGGAAAATTGCTACAAAGAGGAGCTGTCACAAACAAGCCATGACCAGTGTTATTATAATATGGTTAGATTTAAATGCAAAAACATAGGTGGTTCTTGTCTAAATTTTTGGGGGGGCTTGATTTTGAAGGTACACCTTCAAAATTTTGATTTAGCTTTATGTAAAAAATCTGGTGTG
>NW_007399155.1:0-862 GCF_000475195.1 Diaphorina citri | reverse complement strand
TTTTTTTTTTTTTTTTCAAGTATCAGTTTTAATGACATTTTATAATACCAGGCTTAGTATATTTAGACAGTTTGCATATAAGGCTGACCATTTGCATTGACTTTTCACTTCTAAAACAACCAAAACAAACGAAAAATGTGCAGAAAAAAACTATCGATAGTAGAGCCTCAACTATCGATAGCGTTCGATAGTCAAAACTATCGATAGTGCTATCGAGCTATCGATAGTTCTCCTCCTCTACAATCTAATGGTTTAGTTGAGAGGACTATTGGCACGGTGAAGGCCACTTTGAAAAAATGTTTGGAAACTAAAAAATGTAAATGCAGTTTATTTGTGTTATTATATCACAACTTTGGTGCTCACTGCAGCATTGTAGGATTTTCCCAATATCTCAATAATCCTAAAATCCCATGTATTTTTGTCACAACTTTCGATACTCACTGCAGCATTGTAGGATTTTTCCCAATATCTCAATAATCCTAACATCCAATGTTTACCTATTATGCTGGCACCGGTCACTATGCGCATTTAGCAGCATTGTAGGATTTTTCCAATATCTCAATAATCCTAAAATCCAATGTTTACCTACCATGCTGGCACCGGTCGCTAAGCGCATTATATTACATAGCTACTCATTTTCCTCACGAGGATTTCTATCTGGGAATTTGCCAAGGTAGCATTTTTAGAGGCTCTTCTAATCTCGATACTTTCTAAAATGCTAAGTTTTCTACCACCCAATAACCTACTAAAAAGTGGTGTTTACAAACTTAAATGCAATGATTGTAATGTATGCTATGTAGGACAAACAGCAAGAAATTTTGACACTAGAATTAAAGAACATCTGTCTGCTCTGAGAAATCAA
>NW_007399154.1:0-862 GCF_000475195.1 Diaphorina citri | reverse complement strand
GTACATAGGCAGAGGGAATTGTCATAATTTTCTTTTCCCTCGCAGGCATTGGTGGAAATTTTTCCTTCTAAAATTTACCTACCCCTCGTCAGAAGAAAGTGGGTCAGTATTTTCCTCTTGAACGTGAGACCAAAAGTGTATTCTTTCTTTCTTTCAGGGAGGCCCCAACCCCTTGAGGTTCATTTTTCTCCTCTATTCTAGGTCAGACTCCGAAAAATTGGAGCATCCATTCTCCCTCCCCTTCTTCTTTCTTTCTTTCTTTCTTCTTCTTCTTCTTCTTCTCCTCCTCCTCCTTTTTCCTCTTCTTACTCATATTTATGCGTAAGTGACCGATGCGGTACTTACGCATAAATGGTCAGGCCGGTACGTACGCATAAAGTACGTACTTAGTATTTACGCATACCTACCTACAGTACCTACCCAAATCAGTACTTACGCATAAATAACCCAGGTCGGGTGATTGCTTTGGGCTGACATTTGGTTTTGGCTGCAAATTTTACGAGTGGATGGATGCCCTTCGCACTCAACTTTTGCTATTTCTTTAGCAAGGGAAATTCCGGCTGGTACTCCCTGTTTAACGTCCCCCAGCGGGCCAGGGTAAGTACTTACGCATAAATGGCTAGCAGGAATTTCCGTTGGTGAGTTCTCACTCGGCCGGCGTTAACCCGTTTGACCAGTCGGGTGTGTTTGTAGATGAGCCATGTTTCTCTTAACACGTTGGCGGCCGCGTTCTTCAGCTGAAATGCGAGAGAGAAAAAATATTAGTTCCACCAGGGGTTAATAAGGTTTTTTTTTTTAAGTACCTAAGTACCTACTTTACTTATCTATAAATCATAAAATAGATGTAGAATACCTACCTACA
>NW_007399153.1:0-862 GCF_000475195.1 Diaphorina citri | reverse complement strand
GAATATTCAGTATACATATTCATCGATAGATTTGTGTTGGCAGCATTGCTACCGTGCTAGTATTTAGTCACCAGAATAAGTATTTGAGGTACAGGTTCAGCTGTCCTCCTAAACCTTTGATTTCCCAATGATTTATTTGCCGTCTGGTTTGGCGACAGAGGTTGCTGTTTAAAGTAATTAAATTCTTGACCAACCAACCCCTCTCTCCTAGCACACAACGTACAGTACTCGTACATGAGCGATTGAATAGGTAAGCGAGGTACATATATTATACTTTGTACTTTAATTTTATTTTGTTCATGTTCTAAGAAAGATGTCTGGTTTGGCGACAGAGGTTGCTGTTTAAAGTAATTAAATTCTTGACCAACCAACCCCTCTCTCCTAGCACACATAACGTACAGTACTCGTACATGAGCGATTGAATAGGTAAGCGAGGTACATATATTATACTTACTTTAATTTTATTTTGTTCATGTTCTAAGAAAGAGAGGCGCAGGTTTGAATCCCAACACACGCAAAAAATGTTATACTCTTTTGAGAATATCAGCCCAATGATGTAAAAAGACTTTTTTGAGCTGTTTGTTTAATAGTCTCATTCGAGTACTACGCTCAGACTGAAAAAGATCCCGACTAGGTACAGGTCTCTCATGCCGGTCACACAAGTTCCAACTGTCTGACGGACTTAGGTCTGTCTGAGCCATGAGTGGCCGGAATAGTACTTGCGTTTACATTTCACTGGAGGGCAAGTATGAAAAGGGTCTGTACTGGAAAGATCAGAGTAACTAATTGAGAACAGAAGAGGAGATCCCAAGGAGAGAAGATAGGTATTTAGCTATTTAGACAAATCAAGACGGAACCATGG
>NW_007399152.1:0-862 GCF_000475195.1 Diaphorina citri | reverse complement strand
CCTACTCCATAAACCTTCTATTACCCTATCAGATAAAATTATTGCCAATCCCTAGGTCTTATTTTCGTTATGTACTTAATTTTACCTCCTATAGGTACCTGGCTGGGGGTTATTGCCAAGCCGTAGGTCTTATTTTCGTACTTACTTTTACCTCCTATGTCTGACTGGGGGACTATGTCTATCTCTCTTTCCCTCTCTCCCTGTCCCTCTCCCACTAAGGCCATTCCACATTCCTAAACATACTGCATTTCTCCTATATGAATATCGGTATATACCTAGGTACCCATAACAAAATTTTCATCATCATAACAGACCAGGTACATAGTGTACATCTTCTAGGTGTTGTGGTTCTAGAGATAGAGCGATCAGTGTGTGAACTATGAAATGTGAACTGTGAAATGTGAATGAGTGAATGGATCTCGTTCTTATAATATAAGATTCTAATAATAATACTTGCGGGAGAATGTCCAGTTTCAGGCATGTTCCATGGAATATATGGGGTCTTTTATTAGGTAACCAAGGTAGAAAGAGCCTAAGGTGGATTTCACATCTAGACTGCAACTTGTAGTATACGGCAGTTTTCATGTTGAGGGCTACATGGTCTTATGGGCCTGTTCACACTTAAACTTAAAGTTCAAGTGTGAACAGGCCCATAAGACTATGTAGCCATCAACATGAAAACTGCCGTATACTACAAGTTGCAGTCTAGAGTCTAGATGTGAAATCCGCCTAACAAAATTTCACAGAGAAAATCTGAGAACATTTGGTGGTTAGTTATTTTCATAGGTTTGGTTTTGCAGCAGATTACGCTCTACTAAAAGTTGTGCCCCTACACTTCCAATGTGAGACGGGCCTAAACCTA
>NW_007399151.1:0-862 GCF_000475195.1 Diaphorina citri | reverse complement strand
TTTTCCTCCAAGTCCTTTCCCTTCTCACCCTTCCTTCTGCCACTTTTTCCTCCAAGTCCTTTCCCTTCTCACCCTTCCTTCTGCCACTTTTTCCTCCAAGTCCTTTCCCTTCTCACCCTTCCCTCTGCCACTTTTCCCCAAGTTCTGTCCCTCCTTACCCTTTATTTGTACCTCTCTTTTCATCCCCTTCTCATGCTTCCTTCTGCCACTTTTCCCCAAGTTCTGCCCTTTGTCCCCTTCCAACTCTCTTTCCAGCAAATGTGCCATTATACTTTTGACCTCAGCTTTTTGCAGATTTCAAAAAGGCTGGTTAGACTCCTGATACCTTGTCATTTTGGGGGAAATAATGGGTTCACATGAATTATCGAATGCGATTGATGATACTGTTGTGGCATTTACTGAAGAGTCGCTATAATAAAGTGAACATTTTTAAATTGCCTCCGCAGGTATGCTTGATAAATTGATTTGTCTTTAGGACAGGAAAATGTTGCTGTTGCTAATGACAGGATCTGGATGTGACCTGAGCTTATCGAATACTCCGAATAAGCTGTTTGTATTTGGCGGAGAGTTTATCGAATAGGTTTGTTTGTATTTGTGGAAATTACTTCCTCTTCCCTAGTTACATTGTCAATAACAGGTTATCGTTTTTCCTGACATTGACAGTTCAACATGTCAAATTTTTCCTGTTTTACAGAATTTCCTGACGGGTATTTGTCTAGGAGGACCACGATTTCGTCCATTAAACACTGCTAAACGCAACAGCTCACTGTGAATCACATCATTCCCATCAAACCACAGACAGGTTACAAATGGCTCTATTACTTTAAATGTGTGGTTTATGGAAAAACTGTTATAGTAGACC
>NW_007399150.1:0-862 GCF_000475195.1 Diaphorina citri | reverse complement strand
ATCCTTGATCTCAATCCACAATCCTATTGTTTGGATTTAAATGAATAAAATAATAATGGAATGAATATAAAAAAGAAAGAAAAAAATACCTAGGTAGAACCTAGATAGAAAAAAAATCACTCATATTTTTTGTTCTGAGTACTCCTTGATCTCAATCCACAATCCTATTGTTTGGATTTAAATGAATAAAATAATAATGGAATGAATATAAAAAAGAAAAAAAAATACCTAGGTAGAACCTAGATAGAAAAAAAATCACTCATATTTTTCATCGCTAGCCTAGTTTCGTTAGGTGAAAGGACAGAAAACCGAATTTGAATACCGTCGAGTGATGTTGAGAGTACAAATTGTAGCACTTTGTCTAAGGTGGGAAAGACGGGGGTCTATTCACCTTGAGCAATTTGAAATTAATCACCGAATCTAATCTTGAATAAGTTTTTCATATTATCTACCTAAGTGCCTACCTAAGTCATAGATTAGAGGTAGGTACCTACTTATCTAAGTGCTCCGTGAAGGTATAAGGATTCGTGCATTACTAAAATTTGTCTAAGGTGGGAAAGACGGGGGTCTATTCACCTTGAGCAATTTGAAATTAATCACCGAATCTAATCTTGAATAAGTTTTTCATAATATTATCTACCTAAGTGCCTACCTAAATCATAGATTAGAGGTAGGTACCTATATACTTATCTAAGTGCTCCGTGAAGGTATATGGATTCGTGCATTACTAAAAGAATAATTACCTACATGTTGTGTAGACTCTAGCTAAAATTATTATCACTAGTGGTACACTGAACTGAAGACCTCAGAAAAATGTCGCTTACGGGACCCCCCAAAGGTTCAAAAGGGCCCAAAATTCATT
>NW_007399149.1:0-862 GCF_000475195.1 Diaphorina citri | reverse complement strand
ATCGAACGCTTTGGGAATGTCTAACAATGGATCGAACGCTTTGGGCATGTCTAACAATGGATCAAATATGTCAATGTCTGCGAATGGATCAAATAATCTAGCTCTGTCTGGGAACGGAATGCCAATGGGGAATGTGCCCTCTGGGAATGCAATGCCTCCTTTCGGCGCTGCAGGGCCGAATTTCCCCCCGCCTACCGGGCCTGGATTCCCGGGGATGCCTTTGCCCAGCATGATGGGAGGGAATATGTCGTTCCCGCTGCCGCCCCCCAGTGGTCCGTCCCTGCCGAGTGAACCGGCTAAACCTCCCCTGTAAGTAGACTCTTGATTTTTTTTTTCTTTTTAGATTTACCACCATTAATCGTAAAACTCCCGGGAAAAGTTGAAATTTCTTCCTACCGGGCCTGGATTCCCGGGGATGCCTTTGCCCAGCATGATGGGAGGGAATATGTCGTTCCCGCTGCCGCCCCCCAGTGGTCCGTCTCTGCCGAGTGAACCGGCTAAACCTCCCCTGTAAGTAGACTCTTGATTTTTTTCCTTTTTAGATTTACCACCATTAATCGTAAAACTCCCGGGAAAAGTTGAAATTTCTTTTACTTTGTAAGTATTTACCCTTTAGTATTTTTAGTCATTTGCATTTTCCCTCAAGTTTTTTTTAGTCCTTTGTATTTTCCCTCAAGTCCTTTTATTTTTCCCTTAAGTCTTTTTATTTTTCCCTGAAGTCTTTTTATTTTAGTCCTTTGTCTTAAAAACTTCTTCGAAAGACTCGAATTTATTTTGACTATAAACACCAAATCAACTCAAATTTCTCTTCTCCAAAATTTCAGAGTCAAGCGGGACCCCCGCCTCTCGCGCTCCAGTGCCC
>NW_007399148.1:0-862 GCF_000475195.1 Diaphorina citri | reverse complement strand
ACTTACATGTCCTCCTATGTCAGGATAAACCTTCCAGTAACGACCTTTTTGGCATGAAAGCACACGCATAAAATAAAAGTCAAGACCCTCTAATATCAAATAGAACTTTATTCAGTTCAATGTACCTACACTACCTACCTATATTACAAGGCCCTGTACTAATATAGAATCTGTGACTTCACCTCCAAGTTGATATTGATAAACCTGACTTCACTTTCTTCAGAATACCTGACGTAATATTTTGACACCTGAACAGAGGGATTATTAATTGGTCAGATTTAACATTTAATGAGTCAAATCATTTCGGTGTATGGTTGCTATAACCTTGGCTGCATTATCAGGACAGCTATATTTGTCTGGTTCAAATTCCATTACGTCTAAAACTTTCGGTTTCTTTTCAGTGGTGTTATTCATTTTATCTGAGAGTTTGTTATTCATTGTATAGTTTGTACAAGGTTGATTGTACCTAGCTTTCTGCCTGTTGCAATGGTGATCACGTTTTAGTAATGAAAAATCCATCTAGGAGGTAGGTACATGGGATCTTGGATCTGGAGTTGGCACCTTCACTGTGGGCTTTGTACATCCATTAATCTGGATTTTGGAGATGTGTTTAGTCTCAGATATCTTACACAAGATACCTGAGACTGTGGATTGTATGAGACAAGATACCTGAGACTGTGGACTATTAATATTAGATTTTAAGTGTAGGTAATCCAATACCTATGTGTAATAGGTAATAGGTCTGTACCTATGTCATTTTGTCATCTGCATACCTCTAAACCAGAAAATGGATTAATTGTAGAGCAAATCACAAAGCCCCTGCCCCTGCTTGCGTAAAAAAGAGCAAAGAATAAAATGGGAA
>NW_007399147.1:0-862 GCF_000475195.1 Diaphorina citri | reverse complement strand
AAAGTTGAAACCAATGTAAGTACCCGTACCATATTTCAATTTGTTTTTCATTTGAAACCAAAGTTCACATTTCAAGTTCCTTTGTTCACCTTCATGAAATTGCATTAGGCTTGGTGACTTCTTGTCACTGCAGGTGAAAACTAGTGATTTAGGTTTGTGATCTTCTTGAATTTTTTGTTTGTGTTCATCGGTGCCTAAGTACCTACCTATTTTCTCAGAATTATTTGTGATTTTTTTCCTTTACCTTTTTGTTCACATTTCTTGTTTGTTGTCATGGTGTGGAGATTTAGAACTCTGATGGGTTTATCACTTATTTATTTTCATGCAATGGTCAATAGAATTGAGGTGTGAATGAAAATACCGATGATGATGATGATGATGAATCTTGTTTCATGTTTATGTACTTACCTGAATACCTTTGTTTACCTTGCCTATTGAGATGTTTTGTGCAATTTACTGATTTTTTGTTCAATTTGCTTATTTTGCCACATTTTGTGAGTATCACTTCTAAAATTTCCCTATTGTTATATTTTGTTCAGTTTACTGCTGTTTTGTTCAGTTTACTGCTGTTTTGTCCAATTTGTTTGTTTTGTCACACTTTGTGTCTTGAACCCTAAAGTTTTCCTACTGTTATTTGGTACAATTTTCTGCTGATTTTGTCCATTTTTTTGTATTTATTTTCTGTCCAATTTTGTTTATTGCTGCCAATTTTGTTTATTGTCTGGTCCCAAATACCCTTATTGTTTTGTTTATTTTTTGCTAAGTTTTGTTGTCTGTGCCATAGACACCATGCCTCCCCATAATTTGGATAAGCTCTTGTCAGAGTTGAGGGTTCTCACTGATAAAAGGGAGAGGTACTACC
>NW_007399146.1:0-862 GCF_000475195.1 Diaphorina citri | reverse complement strand
AAAATGCTGGATCTCAATTCCTTCAACCTTCTCTCAATTTTAACTTGGCAATGTTTTCCTTTTATTTTCATGTTAATAATAGGTACCGTATTGATTTGAGAAGGAAAAACATCGCCAAGTTGAAATTGAGAGAAGGTTGAAGGAATGAATTGAGATCCAGCATTTTCAGCAGACACGAAAAATTGGGAATGAAGACTTGGCCTTAATTTTCTGATCTCACCACTTTTAAGGCCCGACATTTTTGGACAGGAACTTGGCCTTTTTTCAACATTTGTGTTTTTGTGGGGGATCTCACTCCTTTTTGTTATTGTTATTTTTGTCATGTCATGGTAGTAGATATCAACATAATAGACAGATTTCGCAACGCATTTTTTTTTGGGGATCGTGACGATGCTCGACGAGTTTTGGTTTCTGCGCATGACACACATTATGGGGTTTTGAACACGGGGATCGGAGTTCAAATGTATTCCTGGAATTGAAGGATAATGTTTGGGCGTCCGGAATTATTATCTTTCTAGTGAGTTTATAACTTTAAATCTTGTGTTTATAATAGACAGATTTCGCAACGCATTTTTTTTGGGGATCGTGACGATGCTCGACGAGTTTTGGTTTCTGCGCATGACACACATTATGGGGTTTTGAACACGGGGATCGGAGTTCAAAATTCAAATCAAAACACGATGTTTTGGCTTGAACATGGGATTTTTTTTCGTAATTTCGTATTACGAAAATGAAATTTCCATGTTAGAAACGCGCGTAAATTTAAATTCTTTTTGAATAGATGACGGTTATTTTACATTTTTGAAGGGGAAATTAATTTTGACTGAAATTTTTTGATGTAGGTAGGTATCTTAATTAATTC
>NW_007399145.1:0-862 GCF_000475195.1 Diaphorina citri | reverse complement strand
CCCCGGGCGGGAATCGAACCCGCGGCCTAGCGCTTACAAGGCAGACGCGCTACCAACTAAGCTAACTAGGCTGGCATTGTGTTACTTTTGGGACAAACATTAAAGCTTTATTTTTCCAAGTGGTCAAGGCACAAATGACACATTCACCTAGCCGTTTATTTATCACCCAGTCTGATTGATTCGAGAGGTGCCCCACTTCTCAATGTAATTATAACAGCACCGTATCCAATGTAAACTGATGCTCAATGAAAATCTATTTACGTTTGTCATTAGCCTGATGAGAAACGTCAATTCAACGTAAGGTAACTAACTTCAAGGATTTATGATTAATATGAGGTGATCATTTATTTCATTTTCTTTTTTAAATAAACATTAGAAGGGACACTTCAGTCCAATTCATTTAATTTTGAAGAAACGTTGATTTGAGTTTGAATCTTAGTTTATTTTTTATTGGAACTAATATACCTATATATATTGTACCTATATATATTGTAGATCTGTCAAGAGACAGGTTTCAGCAAAACTTTTTCCAGCTTCCTCGGTCTTGGGCATCATTCTTCATGTGTTCATAAGTCCTTCCTCTTAAGGTGTCGGTCAGCATTCCAAACTTTATTATTATTATTATTTAACTCTTTTTATTTGGAATATTTACAAAAGTATAGGTACATTAAATATATACAGAACAACAAGATTAACAAAAGAAGAGAGGACTAAGTTCATGTATAACTTGTATACGTAATATGTTTGTAGATTATGGAATTCAGTGCGGAGAACATAGTAATGACCTTATCTCTCCTTCTCTCTTTCTCTTCCTCCCTCTCCTGTCTTTTCACTCCTTCTCTCTCTCTCTTTCTCTCTCGCT
>NW_007399144.1:0-862 GCF_000475195.1 Diaphorina citri | reverse complement strand
AGGCAAAAACCTTTTCAGAAGTGATAAGGAGAGCATAAGAAGAAAAGGTCTATACCAGGGGCGTGTGGTGAGATTTTCAAAAGGGGAAGCTATAAACCCATACACAGTGTCGATCTGCTGGTGGTCTTAAGGTGTGTCCACACATAGTCGACCGGCCGCTGATCGATGTCGACTGAACCGTCCACACTGCCTCGGCAGCATAGATTCGTTTCGTCGATCGACTATGTTTTAGAAACACCTTTAGAACCCAGGTTGAATAATTGCTTACTACATATTTACTACTTTTGGTAAGTGGTAGGTAAGTAAGTAGAAGGGGGTGAGAGAAAATAACCATAGAGAGGAATTAAACCAGTGCTTCCCAGCTTTCGTGGAGGGCAGGGCCGTATCCAGTATTTTCTCGATTAGGGGAGAAGGCCCCGAAGTTCCAAAGAGTAATTTACCGGGAGGGGGGTGGCCCTAATTTTGCGGAGTCTGGCCTACAAGTGAAGGAGTCTGGCCTACAAGCGAAAAGTGAAGGAGTGTCCAGGGTGGAAAGAGGGTGCGAGAGGAGACAGAGTATTAGTTATGCTTAGTGTTCTGGTAGGAGGAGTGAATGGAGGAGCAAAGGATGAGAGAAGCTCGAGGGGGGTTGCGGTCCCTTCGCCCCACTCTAAAGACGGTCCTGGTGGAGGCTACGCCACTGATACACAGAAGCAATCTGGATTTAATTAATGTAGAAAGCATTTAGGCATCCGTTATAAAGTACTTATATGATTGTGTATGAGTATCCTAATGTGTGGAAGGAATAGCACAACACATTCTCAGCGTTACACGGAAAACACCCGATTACATTACTCTCCTTCTTATGGGGAAAGTAAAAATC
>NW_007399143.1:0-863 GCF_000475195.1 Diaphorina citri | reverse complement strand
AGTGTTTGTGATTACAGACAGTTTGAAGAAAAAAAAAATAATAATAAAAAGTTAGAACTTTTAAGGGTATAGGCTATAGGGTATACACAACACTTGTTAAAACAAATTAAAATCAATAGGGGAAAGGAAAAACATGATCCGTTTTTCCTTTCCCCTATTGAAAAAAAAAAATAAAATATTTGTGAATTTGTTTGTGTTTTACTAAGTGCCTCCTTTTGCACTCGAATTCATTATTTCAATAATCTTTTTACACTGGTAATCCGCCACTGGTCACTACTCGATTAAAGTAACCACTCAATTGTCCTCACAAGGCTGAGTGCATCCCGAACTCCAAGCATAGAGCCGAAAAACTTCGAACCCGGGACCTCCGGCGTGAAAGCCAAGTGTGATGACCACAAGGTATGTTCTATTCAATCTATTCTATTCTACTTTAAGGCAGAGATGGGGATCGATCTCCGATTTAATCGAAGATCGATTTTTTGAGATCGATTCTTTAGGTGAGTGACATCGATCTGATGGATCGATTTTTAGCCTTCCGATTCGAATCGATTCAAAAGATCGATTTTTTTACTCGAGATCGAACATCACTACTTTAAGGCACAATTCTTCAACATAGGTACATAACTACATGGAAAAGGAAAATTTTGGTCGGAAATATTTCGTCCTTGCTGGGATTCGAACGCAGGACCTCCGCACACTCCGGGTCCGCAGTCAGTGCCCTTGACCACTCGGCTACAGCGGACTTACCTCTTATCCGCCTCACACTGCACGCTATATCGACAGTAAAACTCGGCCAGTAACTTAAACAGCGCCCAATTTAAACATCGTGGTACCGCCCTTAGTAGTTCCGAGAACACCAGAAC
>NW_007399142.1:0-863 GCF_000475195.1 Diaphorina citri | reverse complement strand
GGAAAATAAGTTCGGACGAGCGAAAGAAATGATTTCCTTAGGGAAAAGATTAAAGTTTTTGGCTTTCACCGCACGACTGGGGTCACAAAACAAGAAGGGTTATGGAGGGCACAAGCCCGGGTATCTGGGGGCCTTCAAAAGTCAAATATTGAAAACGCTAGGACACGGGTTTGATTCCCGCATTTCCCGCCCAGGGCGGATTTTATCCTATTAAACAGATGGGGTTCGTTGTCGGAACGGCTGGATTTTCTCCTATGCTGTCTCTTGCTCTTCGCTTTCGGGACTATGAGACCTTAGCAGATAGGTACAGTTTCTAAAAAATTTAGAGGTGATTGGTTCGAGTCCAATAAACTGTAGGGGAAAGAGGGGGGGGGGGGGGCAAAAAAGGTGGATCGGGGCCCATCGGGGGGAGGGGGAGGGGGGGGGGGGGGGGGCAAAAAAGATGTACCTGGGACCTCCTCATTGTTTGACCTACAGGCAAGAGCGGCCTTCTTTCTTGATGAATTAGCGACCAGCCCTGTTTTTTGCTTTCAAATATTAAATTTCCCTTCCAGCTGCTCAAAATTCCCTCCTTTCCATCCTTTTTCCCTGCATCCGCTCAAAATTCCCTCTTCCACGCTTAATTTATTCTGCTTCGAAATTCTTCTCCTCCCCATTTTCAAACGAAAGGTCTTGAAATTTCCATTTAGATTTTCTATTAACTTTTGCGAAGGGAAAAAAGATAGTTTTAATTCTTCGTCCAATGAAATCTATAGCTAGGTTCTTTACAGGGTGTTTCAGTCTTGGTCCTTGAGGTTAGAGTCCTGATCGGGATTTGATATTTAAGGTGTTAAGGTGACTCGATAGGATTTCTTTTAGGTGGT
>NW_007399141.1:0-863 GCF_000475195.1 Diaphorina citri | reverse complement strand
CACAATAAATTAGTGGTCTTCGTACTACCTTATACATATTCAACAAAGCGTCTTTATGTCGACCACATTTTCCAATATTCGCATCATCATTATCAAATCATTCCACACATCTCATCAGATATCTTGGAATGGCAAGTTTCAACCGCAATTTGAAGGCGTTGTATCTTCAGTGTTTACTGATTAGTGGGGGTCGGTCGTAGGTACTAGGAAGTTCTGGCTTAATCATTATATTATCAATATTATCACAACCTAGTTATTAACAAATGCTGCATATTGATCAGCGGCTTACTAGGAAATTTGAGAAATACGTATATGCAAATGGGTACGTATGTGTGATAAATTATTTAAGATTGGAAATGGACTTTAAACAATCTAATCCTAGATTATACAGGATTACCAAGGATTATAAAGTTTGTATAGAAGACCATCTGAGACGTCAGGTGTTTATTTAAACTCCTCTTCCATTATTTGTTCAGTCGAAAGGGCAATTTGCTGTTATGCTAATGATTGACCAATGAGTTAATTGAGTTACTAAGGCTAAGCATTTACTGAGTAGCATTTATTTACAAAGGTAAATGTTACATAGACAATTAGAACATTTGGAGGACCGATTGAACATTGAATCTAGGTATTCTGTATTTATTATCCGAAGTAAATATAGGCAGGCCACTTATTTATTAAGTCTAATAATGTCGATGCATTTCACCGTTATTAAACTGGATAAGTTTTTTTTTCCTTCCTTTTAATGCTTATTGTTAAGAAGGTTTAAAGTTTTAATTCAAACGTCCATTGCAAAACTTTTCTTCGAATCCAATTATAACTTGATTTATTTATTAAACGTTCAGAGATGAAATATGATCTGC
>NW_007399140.1:0-863 GCF_000475195.1 Diaphorina citri | reverse complement strand
TCTTCCTTCTCTCTTCGATTTCGGGACGATAAGACCATAGCAGTTACAGTTCCCTCTGTCAAACCTCTTAAAAAAATTAATAATAAATAAATAAGTAGGTATATAGGTATAGGTACATAAACATAACTTACCTAATAGTTAATAGAGTAGATATACATATGTAGCTAAATAGTATACCTAAATAGTTACTTACACTTAAGGCCATATATTTATACGTAGGATAAAAAAAATTAAAATTCTGGCTCTCAAGCTGCACTGGAGCGTCAGTTCCAAATCCAAACCTTTCCAAAATTTGTTTTACTTCAACTTGAGAGCGAGAATGGAGCAGTTGCAAATGGATAAAAATTATAAATAAATGGTCGATTCCTATGTAAAAAGTTTGCAACCAGGTTTACCTTGCCCAATGGAGCAGTTGCAATTGGGTAAAATTTATTAATAAATGGTCGATTCCTACGTAAAAAGTAGTGAAAAATCCAAATCTGAGGTCAAATGGGTAAAAATTATAAATAAATGGTCGATTCCTATGTAAAAATTTGGGAAAAATCCAAATCTGAGGTCAAAACTCCAAAAATTATAAATAAATGGTCAATTCTTATGTAAAAAGTTGGGAAAAATCCAAATCCGAGGTCAAAACTCCGAAAAAATAACTGTAAAAGGTGGAAAAATTCAATTTTTATTTTCCCTTCTAATGAAAGAGTTCAAATATGTGTGACGTCAGACTTTACGCAGTTGTTTTTTTCGTCCGTTAGGTAGCGCCACTATGCAATCGCGCTAGCGGAGGAGCTGAAAGAACTGCGCAGAAACGTATGCGCACAAACACATTAATGCGTTGCCTGCGAGGGAGCTTTGCTCGGGACATTTGA
>NW_007399139.1:0-863 GCF_000475195.1 Diaphorina citri | reverse complement strand
TCACATTTATTCGGAAAGTGTAAACATGATGTGCAAACAACACGAGAATGAAACGGCAAATATATGTAGATATATATTGAAAGCAGATTTCTGTGGTTCACCGGTGCCTTGTGATCAATGGAAAGATTCCCGTTCAAGAGAGGCAATACAAGTTTGTTTATTAAAAATAAAATCGGACCAAAAACAATACTTCCTTATAGGCTAAGTCGTAAGTACCAACTTACTGTAATAAACAAGAAGAGAATATGCGTAAAAACGAGAATGAAACGGCAAATATATGTAGATATATATTCAAAGCAGATTTCTGTGGTTCACCGGTGCCTTGTGATCAATGGAAAGATTCCTGTGCAAGAGAGGCAATACAAGTTTGTTTATTAAAAATAAAATCGGACCAAAAAGAATACTTCCTTATAGGCTAAGTCGTAAGTACCAACTTACTGTAATAAACAAGAAAAGAATATGCGTAAAAATAAATATAATTATGTATTTGTATACAAGTAAATGGTGGATTGGGATAAGACGGAAAAGTCCCTTTATCCCCTTAACGTTCATTGTAATAATGCGATAAAAGAGGCCAAATCCGTACTTTGGTGACAAAACACATATGAAATTTTCCCTTCTGTGAATCTGGCCTTTTTATCAGTGAGTGGTTTCGGGGGAAAAAATTCCGAGATGGCTTTCTATCCTAATAAAATCCCGCTTCGGAAATTCAACATGAAAATGTCTTTGAACATTGTTTTAAATGCTATTTTCAACAAACCCCAGGAGCTATTTTTCTTTTCTTTTTTTTTTCAAATTGACTCGTCTTCCTTGTTTTTAAGAGAATAAAGACCAAGAAGTGAGTGAGAAAGAGAGATTTGTTT
>NW_007399138.1:0-863 GCF_000475195.1 Diaphorina citri | reverse complement strand
TAAAATCCGCCCCGGGCGGGAATCGAACCCGCGGCCTAGCGCTTACAAGGCAGACGCGCTACCAACCAAGCTAACTAGCCTGACTGCTGGGGTTTGATAGAGGGAACTGTAACACCGTCTGTAACACTTACCTGTAACACTTACCGGAACTGTAACAACGGAGGTCTTATCGTCTTGAAATCAAAGAAATAGAATTTTATCTGTTTATGGCAAAGTTCGCACCGCGCGGGAATCCAACCCGAAATCTAGAGCTTACAAGGCAGGAAGTCTAACCTCTATATCTTCAAAGAAAACTGGCTAAGAAAGACAGTAAAGACACGATTCGTCTCAATTTCCAGTGGAATAATGGAATTTGCACTCCAGTACTAAAGAGGTCTCATGAAACCAGATAGCACCCGGGAATATCTTGTCAACACATTCACTGCCATGAGGATACGATATTACACTTATTGGTTGCCATTGTAGCCCACAGTCATTTTATTTGTCGCAGTAATCATTTTTCTGGTCGCCAGCCTAGTTAGCTTAGTTGGTAGTGCGTCTGCCTCGTAAGCGCTAGGCCAATTTTATCCTGATGGGATAATGTTCGTTCTCGGAACAACTGGCTTTCTCCTATCCTGTCTTCCTTCTCTCTTCGATTTGGGGACGATAAGACCCTAGCAGTTACAGTTCCCTCTGTCAAACCTCTTAAAAAAAAACTATCTATTCAGGCTACGCTCCAGTCACTCTTCAACGAACGGTCAAATGTTTTACAGACAAACAAATTGGAGTGAGCGTCTCTTGAACGGAAAATGGAAATCGGCCTTGATAGCCCTCTACTTTCCTACTAAACCATGAAAATCTTTTTTTTTTTTTTTTTTTTTTTT
>NW_007399137.1:0-863 GCF_000475195.1 Diaphorina citri | reverse complement strand
TCCTCAATATAATTTGAAATTTTGACCACAATAATACCTAGTAGTAGCCTACTGCTGGAGTAAAGGGACTTTTCAGTCCTATGCGAGCAATAAGCACTATTATTATTATTATTTTTAGAAAGTTCATCATTGTACTGGCCTAAAGGAAGATTTCTGTATTATAATATGTTTTCATGAATACCCTGTAGGTCCAGAAAATAGTGGACCTGGACAACCCTGTATATAGAATGGTATCGTGAAAACAGGTATCAAGGTTGAAGGAGAAGATGGAGGGGGAGGGGGGAGGAATCATGCTTGACGAATCTTGCATATTGTAATGAGCATTAAAGCATACGATTATATTGTAGGTACATACATATTTCTAATTCTAGCTTATACCTTACCTGTATACATATTTCTAGCCTATACTTTTACATACACATACCATCAGAATACCCTATCCCTCATAGTTCTATACCACTGTACAAGTGTACCTGCCTCGCTGGTGTAGTGGTTAAGACGATCGCCTAGTTATCACGGGGGCGTGGGTTCAATCCCAACCGACTCAGCCAAGGTATGGATTTATGGAATTTTGTCCTCTACATTGTTTACCAGTAGGCTACAACTATCATTGTGCTCAAAATTTCAAACTATGAGGATAAAATTTCATACCTCGACTGAGATTGAACCCCCCTAATTTTTAGGCGAGCGCGATACAGTACAACAAACTACAAATACGAACACTGATTCCCGCTTTCCGACACAGTGTTGCTCACCTTTGAGCGTCAAACCCACTGGTCTTAAGACTTTACACCCATATTTATGAACAAAATGCTGGCTCTTAAGTTCGTGCTAAGCATAGTCTCAAGGCATTTGATTGGTCA
>NW_007399136.1:0-863 GCF_000475195.1 Diaphorina citri | reverse complement strand
GTAATGAGGGGAGCAAGAGCTCATTGACGACTAGCATTGCGAACTCTACACCTGGAATATGAGCATGTTTCGTTAGTGTTGCTTTCTTGTAGTATGTCCCTCATCAGATGGGCGAGAAGAAAACTAATCCGAGTCAACAATCGAACCTGCGACCTTCAGCATGAAAAGCAGTGTTACCACTCGTCCAACCGTGCTCCCAACCTATAAGCAGGGCCGTATTTATAGTGGGTTAGGGGCCCGCCCCTTCAACTCGAGCTTAATTTTCCTCCTTTACTGTAGGCTAGGCTAAAATTTGGAGGCACATCACTCTTTGGACTCTGCCCGCCCCTCTCCCTCCCTCGACAAAATCCTGGATTCGGCAATGTCCTTTACTGTAGGCTAGGCTAAAATTTGGAGGCACATCACTCTTTGGACTCTGCCCGCCCCTCTCCCTCCCTCGACAAAATCCTGGATACGGCAATGCCTAAAAGAGCGCATAAATAGTTTCCCCTATCACTCACCAGGCGTGTATATAATCTGTTTCAAAATCAGGAACAGTGTGTCACATATCAAGGACTGGTACTTCATTGTCACTCCAGTCATTGTACTGATCAGTCCCTCTATCACGTGATACCAAACCCTCAGGATACCACTGGCACGGTCCAACTTTTCCACTGAAGCCCGTGATTCCTGAACGTCCTTGTCATCAGTTTGGCCAGTTCCGCTATCACCAATTTTCTCAACTTTTTCACCTCCCTGGCTATCACTAAATTTCTTTCCAATGTTTCCACCTTCACTATTGTTAGCACCAAATTTATCATTTCTGTCCTTATCAATTTTGTATTCGTTCTTATCTGTGTTTTTCTCACTATCCGTCATCTGAT
>NW_007399135.1:0-863 GCF_000475195.1 Diaphorina citri | reverse complement strand
TGTATGAGCTAACAACCTCTGTGGTACTTCCGCCAAGGAGATATGAATTTTTGAACTTCAACGCCCTGGCTGCCAAAGCATATTCCATGGAGGGACAGACTCTTTAATAATTATACTCAGTTAATTATTTTAATTCAAAAAATAAAACAAAATGACCATTAAACCCAACGAACCGCACATCTTACGTCGGTTCTTACATTCGTTGCATATGTGCGGATTCCTCTCGCTGCCCAACTTCTACCAAGACCCCCGGAAGACCCAATGGCATCGCTATTATTCCAACGTCGTCGTCACCGTCCTATTTCTTCATAACGTCAGTACGACGTCCGCCCTGTTCGTCTACTGCGTACACGACCTGGGAGATTTCTTCGAAAAGGTAGATTTTCTTCGTCTTTTAGAGATTTCTTCTATTAGCTATTAGAGAAACCTGCCTCGGTGGTGTAGTGGTCAAGACGCTTGCCTGGTAAACAGGAGGGCGTGGGTTCAATCCCAGCCGAGGTATGGCATTTTATCATCAAAATAATTTGAGATAAACGTTCGCATTCGTCAGATTTGATTTTACGTGCAACGTGCAATGCAAATGCTTTGCACGTTGCATTGCACAAGTCTGGACCCACCAAGTATACTAGCCACTCACTCTGTCAGACCGTCTCATCTGAGAGACATAGGTCGGCAGCTTTTTCCGCCACACTCCTTCCGACTGCCTGTCAGACTGTCTGAGCGTGAGTGGTCCATTTTCTGGTTTCAGTTAGATGACTATTACGTGAGCAGCCTCTCAATTCGCGCCCCCATTGGTCTCCTTATGATTCTAACAAGCATGTACGGCTCTCTGGCGCATGAACTACTATCAACACCCAAACGCA
>NW_007399134.1:0-863 GCF_000475195.1 Diaphorina citri | reverse complement strand
GACACTAATCCACTCTCTGTTTAACGTCCCCTAGCCAGGCTAGCATCAACCTGTCTCGGTGGTGTAGTGGTCAAGACGCTCGACTGGTAAACACGAGGGCATGAGTTCAATCCCAGCCCGAGACATAGAATATTTTAAGGTTACATCAAAGTGTTATGAATTAATGGATGGTGGCTCCAGATTATATGAAGTAGGTCTCGGTGGTGTAGTGGTCAAGACGCTCGACTGGTAAACACGAGGGCATGAGTTCAATCCCAGCCCGAGACATAGAATATTTTAAGGCTACATCAAAGTGTTATGGATAATGCTGGCTCCAGATTATATGAAGTACCAATTCTAATTAATTAAAAAAATATTAAAATCAAACAATTTTAGTCAACGGTCTCATCTCAAGTATTGATCGAACTTTCACAACCCCAAAAGTTCCTTCATGATTTATGGGTATGCTATAGTCCGATCTAATCCCATCTAATAAATAATAAACAGGTATACCTATAGGTATTACAATGTGTACCTATAATACAATATATGTAGCTACCTTGAAATCAAACAATTTTAGTCAACGGTCTCATCTCAAGTATTGATCGAACTTTCACAACCCCAAAAGTTCCTTCATGATTTATGGGTATGCATAGTCCGATCTAATCCCATCTAATAAATAATAAACAGGTACCTGTAGGTATTACAATGTGTACCTATAATACAATATATGTAGCTACCTTGGTGTATCTATAATTTCCTGGCGCCATTACACAAAAGCAATTAGCTTACAGGAGAAGATAATTACAGAGAAATTATAGAAAATAATTATATTTATTTTTGGTCTTGTTGCTCTGTAATACAATTTGGTATGAACAATTTTT
>NW_007399133.1:0-863 GCF_000475195.1 Diaphorina citri | reverse complement strand
AAATTAGCTGACAATAATTACCTTCTAACATAGAGATGGGGATCCAAAGAAACAGAACATAGTGAAGCGAACTATGATAGTGAACATAGTGAAGCTAACTATGCTCAAATATGTACAAGGAGTTGAACAGGATAAAACAGGCCTGTAAACAGGAGATATTTACAAAGAAACCATCTTGAGAAGCCAGGTGACCAAATCTGGATCTGAAACAAACAGTAGAACTTCCATTAGTTTGTTTGCTTAAGATACACAAGAGAATGATTGACTTTCTTCCGATTTTAATTGAATTTTTCAAAATTAGCTGACAATAATTACCTTCTAACATAGAGATGGGGATCCAAAGAATCAGAACATAGTGAAGCTAACTATGATCGTCTACAAGGAATTGAACAGGATAAAACAGGTTTGTAACACAGGAGATATTTACAATAAAACCATCTTGAGAAGCCAGGTGACCAAATCTGGATCTGAAACAAACAGTAGGACATCCATTAGTTTGGTTGCTTAAGATACACAAGAGAATACTTGACTTTCTTCCCATTTTAATTGAAGATTTTTGCTGATAGTTACCTTCTAACATGGACATCCATTAGTTTGTTTGCCTATGGTACACAAGAGAATAATTGATTTTATTTGAAGATTTCAGAATTTGCTGATAATTACCTTCTATCATAGAGATGGGGATCCAAAGAATCAGAACATAGTGAAGCTAACTATGATCGTCCACAAGGAATTGAACAGGATAAACACAGGCTTGTAACACAGGAGATATTTACAAAGAAACCAACCATCATGAGAATCCAGGTGACCAAATCTGGATCTGAAACAAACAGTAGGACATCCATTAGTTTGTTTGCCTATGG
>NW_007399132.1:0-863 GCF_000475195.1 Diaphorina citri | reverse complement strand
ATTTTGAAAATTTGGACCGATTGCAATACTTTCTCATTACCTTGTATAGGTTCCCTATACGTAAAGGTAATAGAAAGTGAAAAAAACTAATAAAACACTTCTTTCCTTTTCAATATTGCCTTGCAGTTCTGGGTTCCAGAGGGTAGTGTCACTAAAGGCCAGAATCAAGTTTGGACCAAGGAGTCGGAATTGGTCCAATCAGATCACGTTATAGAAATGGTAACACTGTACCCGATTGATACGGACATTCTGATTGGCTGGTCACATCAGGTTGGTTGAATGGTCCACCATTCCCTTAAAATATCTATTTAATATTTAACAAGATTTCAATTTTATTTTGACTGTAACAATTCTGTTTGAAAAGTATGCTGTGTCTTTGTAACTTTGTAGTCAACTGTGGACAGTCTGTCAGTAAATTTCATGATTGTTTCTCTCTAGGTATACAATGGGTAAATTTCTAAGGCAGGACTAAAAGAGCTCAGGATTTGTTTTTCACCACACCAGATGCACTTTTTTACTTTCCTTATCCTATAAGAAGGAAAGTAATGTATCAGTTTTTAATGCCAAAACACGTTTTGAGGTCCCTAGAGCCTAAATCCAAAGTTTCAGCCATTGGCAAATTTTCGATGGTCAGTTTTTAGTGCCAAAACACGTTTTGAGGTCCCTAGAGCCTAAATCCAAAGTTTCAGCCATTTTTCCGTGTCGTTTTTAGTGCCAAAACACGTTTTGAGGTCCCTAGAGCCTAAATCCAAAGTTTCAGCCATTGGTCCGTGTGTGTGTCTTTCTGTCTGTCTGTAAACAAAATATCTCGAGAACGGTAAGAGCTAGAGACATGAAATTTGGCATGCAGCTGTCAAATGTGA
>NW_007399131.1:0-863 GCF_000475195.1 Diaphorina citri | reverse complement strand
TGCATGTTTTGGTTTGTTTATACTCTTATGTTGAACCTGTGTTGTCCCTATTCAAAGACTCCATTCATTATTTCAACTCTAATACCTCTACCTAATCTTAGTTTTTGTTTTACAACTAAAAACCAAAGTCTAAAAACAAAACCGTGTCGTTACGAAAGCAATAACCGTTCCTAACAAAGCAGTCGTAAACAAGGATGTCGAACAACTTGCTTGTTGCCATTATGTTACCGTATAAGACTTTTATGTCGGGTCAATTTAGAAACACCAAATTAGGAGTGTAGAAAATTTGGGTTATCCTGTGTGGCGATGAGGGAGTGTCGACAAGCAGATATTGAAATTCCATGTTGCAAAATTTGGTAGGCATCCGGTTATTTATCAATGAAAGGATCACCTCAATTTTGGACTATCAAAGTAGCTGTAGCTGTTTCGAATTTTTGATTTTTAAAATAATTTATGATTAAGGAAGGATGTTGATTGCACTCTTTCCGTCTTTAACTAAGGCCAGCCACTCACTATGAGGTAGACCTGATCAGGTGTCAGGTAGGTATACTGGAATTAGTTCTATCTGATAGTGTATGTCCTCATCAGGTATCAGGTAGACCTGACATTCGGACCTTTTCAGCCGTTCTTGTCAGGTCTACCTGATAGAGTGTGAGATCATCAGGTGTCAGATAGTGAATGGCTAGCCTAAGGAAATATCCGTCTTTCCCTAGGGAAAGAATGACCACGTGGACGGATCATGGCATCGTCAATTACTCATCTCATCATCTGTGATATGTGTTTCCTTCACAGGTTCCTTTCATTGCTCGAACGGGGGTTGTATCAATTCCGCGTTCAAGTGTGACAAGCAGAACGACTGCGGT
>NW_007399130.1:0-863 GCF_000475195.1 Diaphorina citri | reverse complement strand
TGATGGAGGAGGAGGAGGAGGAGGAGGAGGAGGAGGAGAAAAAGAAGTTGAAGGAGTTGATGGAGGGGGAGGAGGAGGAGAAGGGAGGTATATATTTTTTGGAGACAGAAAAAAAAGGAGAGGAATAATAAAAATGTAATATTTTATATTTTGATGTATTCGATGCTCTCTGTGTAACACAGAAGTGATTTTAAATTAATTGTACACTTTTCTTCTTCTCCTCAAATGGAGAGGGGTCGGTACAGGGGTGATATTAAGGGCCTGAGTGGGTGCAGGGCTTGAGAAGGATAATACCTACGGGTTTCGTTTTTCTAAACAAGTTAAAGTTTTTAGGCAGCTCCCATGGTGAAGTATAGTCACTCGCCTTGTAGGTATACGCAGGTAGGTACCTACCTAAGTGCCTATTGTCACAAAAACTAATATACCTAGTACAGAATAATTTTATTAGCTTTTCTTTGGCTATTAAAATTTTTTGTCTATACCTACCTATTTTCTCAAAATAAGCTGTACATAATTTTTGACATGTGGATACGGTGCGGTGGTGGTACCCATTTTGCTGTTGAATACTGATCTCAGGACAACTTTCAGTTTTCAGTACCTATATGGTGTCGATCGATCGTGTCGACAAGGTGAGTTATAGAGCCAGAGTGTGCAGGCTCGTATAGAACTAGACGTCCCCTTGAATCGGCTGAATCACTCGTACCCTGACCGGCCAATTTCAGGACTGTAGGGACTACAGGAAAAGGATACTCACTCTCGTGGGAGAGGATGGGCTCTGTGAGCAGTGTGGTGAACCTGACGATACTATTCTCGATGTGAGGACTAGAAGAGAAAAGATAAAATTGCAAGCGAGCCTTAGGTCA
>NW_007399129.1:0-863 GCF_000475195.1 Diaphorina citri | reverse complement strand
AATTAATTTAAAAAATCAAGCTGAAAGCTAGTCGATTTCAAGTCAACATCGTGTGTGTTCAATATGAGTACAGTTGAACCTGGATAAATGAGAACTAAATACTGTGTTCAATATGAGTACAGTCGAACCTGGATAAATGAGAACTAAATACTGTGTTCAATATGAGTACAGTCGAACTTGGATAAATGAGAACTGAATAAAACTCTGAGTGCGTCGGTGGAAGAACTCCTTTTGGAGAACCCTGTCAGACTAAATAGAGTAAAATAGAGCAATAGTTATTTAGAAAATGTTTGGGCTCTCTTGCTTTTCTCTTCAATAACCTCTTTAAATGAATTCAATATGAGTACAGTTGAATCTAGATAAATGAGAACTAAATACTGTGTTCAATATGAGTACAGTCGAACCTGGATAAATGAGAACTGAATAAAACTGTGAGTGCGTCGGTGGAAGAACTCCTTTTGGAGAACCCTGTCAGACTAAATAAAGTAAAATAGAACAATAGTTATTTAGAAAATGTTTGGGATCTCTTGCTTTTCTCTTCAATAACCTCTTTAAATGAAAAGAATTGAAGAATTATTGAATGTAGGTACCTCCATTACTGAGGGTAAATATGAATGTTGGTAGAATTTGAACAATTTGAAGGCTCACAAATTCATGTTTGAGTGTTCTCATTTTTCTGCCTCTATAGGTAACTATGAAATCTCGAAAACGTGACCTTGTTTCCCGCGTTCGGACTGCCGATGACGGAATCGTCATACTAATTGAGAAACCATTAAAAAAGACAAAAAAAACTACAATAGGTAATTAAGAGAAATACATAGTTGATCCTTTACTCCCTTGAGTTCTCTTTTATCCAGATTCGA
>NW_007399128.1:0-863 GCF_000475195.1 Diaphorina citri | reverse complement strand
TTCACAGATCGTATCCCAGGTGCTTTCCACATAAGGAAAAGTATCCAAAGAGGTAAAAAATTAAGTGTTTACTTTCACAAATCCTGTCCAAAGAGGTCACAAGTAGTAATACTTTACTTTACCTTCACAGATCGTATCGCAGGTGCTTTCGACATAGGGCTTGAAAAGCCCCTTTATAGGAAGACGTATCCAAAGAAGTAAAAAAATGACTCTATCCTGTCTTCCTTCTCTCTTCGATTTCGGGACGATAAGACCATAGCAGTTACAGTTCCCTCTGTCAAACCTCTTGAAAAAAAAGTTAAGGTTCAAATAAGAGTTGCTCTCAACTTGAGCGACTGTCCACGAGCTGCGAGCTACCAGAAAACCTCTTTTTTTTAATTTTCGTTTAAGGCGGTTTAATACAACATTTTCTCGTTTATAAAGGTTTAGCAAAGGGAAAAAAAAGTTAAGGTTCAAATAAGAGTTGCTCTCAACTTGAGCGACTGTCCACGAGCTGCGAGCTACCAGAAAACCTCTTTTTTTTTTAATTTAAACAGGTCTTAATTATTGTCCCATAAAATGTAATGTTATTACCAATCAAATATATAAGACCTTGTTTAGACTGCGAGAGTAAAGGGACTTTTCAGTCCTATGCTGGTAGTATAAACAAGGTATATTCTATTCTTTCTATTCTATTCTACCGGTAGCTCGCGATTGACGGGTTGGCAATCCCTGTTAAGTCAACATGAGCCAGACCCAGGGGTACGTAAAATGTACACAAAATCACGACAATAGACAATCAATAATTTAAATTATTCTATTTTTTACACAGGAAAATGAGAAGATTCTGAAATAGGTAAGGTTGTACGAGACCATAGCATGTT
>NW_007399127.1:0-863 GCF_000475195.1 Diaphorina citri | reverse complement strand
ACAAGGGGACTCGGGGTGTCAGTTTTATGAATAAACATAAAGGTAAATAGAGGTAGTGTTATTTTATTGATAAAATACTGCAGATATAGAGATTAATAATCATAGATAGGTATTTATTTAGGTACTTTGCCTATTTTCCTGCGAAAAAGTTAGGTAGGTACCAAAAAACCTGTTGCTTCTGAGAAAATTCATTTACATAAAAATGCCTGGTATACTTTGAAATACTATGTGCAATGTACGAGTATATTCAGTTTTTCCCAATGTCTAAAGAACGCCTTAAAAATGTATGGAGATACCACACGCAGTGTACTTTCTGATCGGTATGTCTAAAGAACGCCTTAAAAATGTATGGAGATACCACACGCAGTGTACTTTCTGATCGGTAAACCTCGGAAGTTTTCGGTTTGGGTCGGTTTTGATGGCGTCAAAATTTGATTTTGAAATCAAAAATTTTCAAGTGTTCTGTTCTGTGTCCTGTTTGGTGGTTGAATTTTTACTATTTGTGGTCTAAATTTGTGTTTTGAGCTTCTTAAGAGCTTTATTGTAATCCCTGGGCCTTTCAAAGTTTAGTCGTACCCATCTCATTTGTCCTTGATAATGCTACATCCCAAGTTTGAGCTTTATTGTAATCCCTGGGCCTTTCAAAGTTTAGTCGTACCCATCTCATTTGTTCTTGATAATGCTACATCCCAAGTTTTCAAGTGCGAGAGATCTGTGCCCCAAAATCTGAGGTCCTGGGCAAAAGCTCTATAGACTCTAGTAGTTTAATTAGAAAATAGAGCCCTACTAAAATGGATTTGGTTTATGGAGTGTCCAGGAAAACCTCATCCAGATCCCAACACGAGAATGAGTGGTAAGTTACA
>NW_007399126.1:0-863 GCF_000475195.1 Diaphorina citri | reverse complement strand
ACTACTACTGACTGCTATTGTGTAGAATTTTTATTTCGTCCTTGATTTTTCTTTTTCTTCGCGTTTTCCTTCTTTTTTGTTCTTCTACAACTTCTCAATTCTTCTTCTTCTTTATGATTTTCTTCTTTTTCAATACTATGATTTTTTAATCATTTTAATCTTCTTTTCTCTCCGCTCTTGTTATTATTTTTCACTCTTCATTCTTATTCAAGTTTTCCTTGTTATATTATCTTCTATGACTTCTTTTCAAGTCTTCTATTTTTTTATGGAATACCTACTATGGATTTTAGCCTCTAGAACTCTTCTATTATGTGTAGTATGAAGACATGATCATTATGTTGTTTTGGTTCATTGGTTGTTCTTTCATTAGATATAGGTAGATACTGTAGTGTAGATAGATACTGTCTTGTGTGGTCAGTATACCTATGTATTCTTGTGTACCTATTGTGAAGTTGGCTTCAGCTATTATATTGTGATCTTGGCTATGGATAAAATTCCTCGTGTACGCGTAATAGATCAGTTGCGTTTACTTGGGTGATGTTTCAAAGTCATAGAGCTGGAAAAATGGGGACCAACGGAATTTTTCTTTTTCTTCTACGACTTCTAGATCCCGAGATAAATCGATTTAAAAAATACCGGTAAATCGTGAACTTTGACGTCACAGCATAGGCCCCCGTACACGATGGCGTCACATCAAATGTCCCGAGCAAAGCTCCCTCGCAGGCAACACATTAATGTTTTTGTGCGCATACTTTCTGCGCATTTCTTTCTGCTCCTCCCCAAGCGTGCACTGAAAAAAAAATTTGTCCGTAATACGAGGAATTTGATGTGTTACCCAGTGATTTCCTTTTAAAACTGCTACA
>NW_007399125.1:0-863 GCF_000475195.1 Diaphorina citri | reverse complement strand
ACGGCAGTTAAAAATTGAATTTTCGACCTTTTAAAGTTACTTTTTCGGAGTTTTGACCTCAGATTTGGATTTTTCACTTCTTTTTACGTAGGAATTGACCATTTATTAATAATATTTACCCATTTGCAACTCCTCCATTGTACGACATTGTATGATCGGATCAAACAAACAAACAAACAAACAAACAAACAGAAAATAAAAAAAGTTTAAAAATTCAAATACAAACCTTTTCTTTTCAGTGTCCTTAATCTCTTCCACTTTGATACTGTCTGTAAACAAATAAAACAAAAATGAACTTCATTAGACAAGTTGTTATGTTAAATGGTTTTGGGTCAACTATTTTTTCCCCAATTTTCTTCACGAAATTTAACCTCAAAAGATGTAGGTAGTTTTATACTAGCAGTTTTATGCCTTGGCGGGGTGGTCAGGAGGGCGCGGTCCGTGGGTTCAATCCCAGCCAAAGTATAGAATAGAATAGAATATGTTTTATTTGCACATAAATACATAAAATATATTGAAGTACATTGTACAATGGTCAATTTCTATATAAAATTCATATAAGATAATATAAAATTCAAAATAATTATATGAAAGCTATTAAACTATATTATAAATAACTTACTAAAATCGATGATTCTAGCATTTTTATAGCTCACTTTTGTCATGATATTATGGAGCAATGAACGTGTTTTATTATTAAACTTAAAATTACAAGTTGTCATAATCTAATATAGAATTTTATCAAATCCCATTCTCATGAAAAAAGTCACAATTCCCCTCTTTATTTTTCTCAACCCCTTCCACACTCACCATTAGAAGAATCCTTCAGTTTACCCCCACCAGTGCCGTGTCGCGCTCTCTTG
>NW_007399124.1:0-863 GCF_000475195.1 Diaphorina citri | reverse complement strand
GTCAACCATCCTGAGGATTTGTGCTTGTTCTTTAAAAGCCGAGAGAAGCCTTTGAAAAAGTGCCAGCTAGCTAGGCTGGTTAGGGTTAGCGGTTCTTCTCCCTGTTTATAGTCCCTCAGCCAGACGCTAGTGTACTCTCTGTTTAATGTCCCCTAGGTAGACAAATCATTGATATTCATTTTTTCATTCTCCCCTCTGCTCTTTCAAGGCAAACTTGGATCAAATCAGCGAAGACCTGCTCACGGATTTCAGTACCCGAATGAAGTCCGACACCCGACTTCAATCCATGGTGACCGAACGAAGCAAGCTGCCTGTTTTCTCCAAGCGAAACGAGATCATGAGTATGATCAATGATAATTCCGTGTGTATTATACGCGGTAATACGGGTAGCGGCAAAACCACGCAGGTACTTTAAACTTTGAAAACTTTATGTTCTTTTTTTTACGATGAGTACACCTAACTAGTCCAACTACCTATACATAGTACCTACTTCAGTTCAAAGATATCGATAAGGTAAGTCAAAGATCTCAATTACGTTGGCTCAAACCAAAAGTCAGCCTCAAGGTTACCTAGCAGTGTCTCCTTCATGCTTGTAATTTTTTATTTGAGCCTTTACTTAGGTTTTAGGTACGGTATATATCTTTATTTTTTCGCTATATAAACACGAAATTGTTAAAATACAGCAAAAAACTAGGGATAACTTTTAGGTTCCATGGACGGGAATTTTGAATCTCCAACACATGTTTCTATTCCTCTTTCAGATATGTCAGTTCATTTTGGACGAATACCTCCAGTCTGGTCAGGGAGCCTACTGTAACATTGTGGTCACTCAGCCTCGTCGAATTTCGGCAGTTTCCGTGGCT
>NW_007399122.1:7375-10927 GCF_000475195.1 Diaphorina citri | reverse complement strand
AATATCGCTACTTGATGTCCGAAATGCCTTTAATTCAATGCCCTGGAGGGGTATAATGGATGAACTTAAGAATAGGAACATCTCCAGTTATCTTATCAAAATTCTGGGTAGTTACTTCCAGGACAGAGAATTGAAGGTAGACGGTGACAACAAAATGGCGCTAACTTGTGGGGTGCCCCAGGGGTCCCTAATAGGGCCCCTGGTTTGGAATGTGTACTATGACACGGTCCTGAGACTAGGGCTGCCGCCAAACACTATGGCCGTAGCCTACGCAGACGACCTTGCCATCGTGACATCAGGAAAGAGCAAAGAGGAATTGGAAACCGTGATGAATGCGGCCATAGCGAGCGTAGTGAAGTGGATGAAAGATCATAAGTTGTGCGTTGCCCCAGAGAAGACGGAGGTCGTGTTGTTAGCCAGTAAGAGAGCCTGTAAAGAGATATCGGTGGTGGTAGAAAACATGATAGTCACATCCAGTCCATCAGCAAAGTATTTGGGAGTGGTGTTAGACACGGACCTCAAAATGGTGAAACATACCAGAACGGCAGTGGAAAAGGCAGAGAAGGTTGCGGTAAGTCTGGATCGCTTAATGCCCAACGTAAAAGGTTTAACAAACGCCAAAAGACGAATCTTGAGCTCAGTTGTTTACTCCACCCTCCTTTACGGAGCACCAGCCTGGGGCCCAATAATTAGATGGAAAAAGTATGTCAACCTGCTGGAGAGAGTACAAAGGAAGGTGATGTTGAAGTTGTGCAGATCATACAGGACCTCGTCAACGCCGGCCCTACAAGTACTATCCGGTACTTTACCAATTGAAATGATGATTGAAGAGCGGATGGAAATGTATGATCTGCGCAAGTCAGCCATGGAGGACGAGATGGAGAGGAGAGAAAAGATAAAGGATTTGAAGGAGGAACTTCTTGTCAAATGGCAACTCAAATGGGAAGGAGAGCACACCAGGGGACAATGGACGAAACGCCTTATTCCGAGCATACATACATGGATCTCCAGAACCCATGGTGAGCTATCCTACCATTTGAGCCAATTCTTCACAGGCCATGGAAAGTTCGGGAGCTATCTCCATAAAATGAGGAAGGTGAGAACATCCAAATGCAACTATTGTGACTCAATTGATACCCCAGAGCACACCTTCTTTTTCTGTCCAAGATTCGCTCAAAACCACCAATCGTGTAACCGGCATATTGGTGTGATACTAACCCCGGATAATATAGTAGGGAAAATGCTGGAAGGACAGGAGGAATGGAACAATATTAATCGAATGATAACGGAAATCTTGAAGATCAAAGAGAAAGATGGGAGGAGGCCCTATAACACAACATCGTCATAGTGAGCCGACATTAGGGCCCTGAAGTAATGTCCAATATATCTGGTTCCAGGGCCCTAATGGGAAGAGGGAGAGGTTGGGTTTTAGTGGGTCTGGATGTCCCGGTATCCGGACATCAATCCCACACTCCCCATTGCAAAGGTTTTTTGCAATGGGCGTCTTTTTGAAGATTTCCCCCTCTCCACAAAAAAAAAAAAAAAAAAAAAAAAAAAAAAAAAGAAAAACTACTAAAAATATCCACAAAGGAACTGGCAACAAACAAGCACGGTACCAAGTGTTACTTATACGGGTTCAGGTTAAACCAAGAAGGTACCGTTTTCACAATGTAGAGCAGTGATTGAGTGTTATAGTATCAGGGTTAGGTTAAATACAAAAAGGAGCTTTTTCTTTTCCACGGGATTGTGACCGTTCTGCATAATTACCCATTTTTTTTTTTTTTTTTTTTTACTTCTTCAATAGGACCTCATTGTGTTGTTCTTATTCGTCATGTATCAACATATCAATTGGAATTAATGCACCACCCAGTAACACAACTATCAATATGGGAACATTGGGTGGATTCCTGAAGTCCACAGCATGGCAAGCTTGTGCAGCTGGCATTTCTTTACTCTTTCTTCTACAATAGTTCTTCATACAATCATATTAAAAAAAGTAAAAAATTCTTTGCTGTTATATCTTTGTGTGATTATAATGTCACAGGGTCCCTGTCTAAGAAATTGCGGATGTAACCCTACTTCTCTATGGGTTTCAAGTCCTGCATGGATCAATACTTCACTGTTAATTAAATGAACTGTAGGAACTACTCAGAAAAAGGGCCATAACAGATTCCCATGTTCCATCTTTATGCAAAAGTTTAAAGAGGCAGAATTTAATGTGCTTCTGTGATGACTCTTCTAGGTTGCACATTAGAAGTTCAGGACTCAAGATGGTTGCACTTTGGGAATGTTCTGCAGACCTTCACTCATTGTATCATGGATAGACTACACTCTGAAATTTCCAAGGTCCTCGATGATTAAGAAATTGTGTACACTAAGCAAATGTGCAATGGATTGGTTTAAAGAAGAATAGCCTCAAACACATGTAAATGTATGCAAGATTCACATGATGTCTATTGCTCGGAATAAGGCATTATAAGTATATACTGATCCCATAGATGTTTCTGTGTTCAATTACTACACTAATAGTAGTTAACCATAAATGACAACGATATACAGTTATAATTCACAATATACAAATAGCTTTTTACATATTAGTTAACACTGAATTGAACTAAGAATTTAGATACCACAAGGCAATTGTAATTGGTCCAGATTGTATTTGATTCTCCCTATACTCTGCCACTACATAAGTTACTGAATCCAGGTGCATGAATTGAGACTGGACTTGTCAATGCAGATATTTACCTTGAACACATTTCTGACCATGCTCATTGACTAAATCATTCGGTGATTCTGCCATTTTGTGATAATATTTTTAAGTCTTCCGCGCATTGATACTTCGTTCATGCACGTATCAGCGTTACAAATGGGTCGTTGTTATGATGCGTGGTATGTAACATACAAATCAGTGAATCATATTCATTTGGATGAATCTCATCCTAGCATGTGACTTATGATGCTATATCCTGTGTTCTATAATTTTCATATTATTATATTGTCGCAGGGTCTGAGTGAACTCTCTCCTTAAGATAGGATAGAGATCATGGTCAGCTAACGGCAGTACATCAAGAATCTTCTTCGCATCTACATAAGATCTCTTAATTTTAGCTGACCCTATATGATAAACTTATGAGCCTAAGGTTCGCATTGAGCACTGATTGCGTCCAACAGCAAGGCTGACTGCTTATTGCTATCAATGTAGTCCAAGTTCAATGCATTTGATCTGTTGAGATTATACCATATCGCAATGAGAAGCGATTATATAACTCCACAGCGCTACCAATAAATCCATATGTGCCCATGGTTTGCTGTTTATTATTCAATTTTTCGTCTTTGATCTACATATACTAGTAATCTCAAGATACGTGTAATAGACTCCATTTACTATTATTAGAAAATATATTTCAAATATCTACTAATTTTTGTCGTTTATAACAAATATTACAAATAATTAAATTAATAATACAAAATCATGTAATATAAATTATTGTTTGGAGGAAACAGTAATTACGACAGGGAAGAGCCCCATAACTGGCCATGGCAATATCG
>NW_007399122.1:0-1128 GCF_000475195.1 Diaphorina citri | reverse complement strand
CCTCTCCCCGCGGATGTCCCTTTGGCCGGACCCGTCGGTGTTCAAAAAATCGCCCCATGTATTGTAGGGGGGAAGTAGTTAATTTTATGTGTAATTGGATATTTTTTGTGAGTGGTAGAGTTTAACATGGAAGGGGAAGGTGTATTTTATGGAGGGAACAGTTAGGTTTAAGATGTTAGCTTAACATTGGAGGGGGAGGGTTTGGAATGTGTACTATGACACGGTCCTGAGACTAGGGCTGCCGCCAAACACTATGGCCGTAGCCTACGCAGACGACCTTGCCATCGTGACATCAGGAAAGAGCAAAGAGGAATTGGAAACCGTGATGAATGCGGCCATAGCGAGCGTAGTGAAGTGGATGAAAGATCATAAGTTGTGCGTTGCCCCAGAGAAGACGGAGGTCGTGTTGTTAGCCAGTAAGAGAGCCTGTAAAGAGATATCGGTGGTGGTAGAAAACATGATAGTCACATCCAGTCCATCAGCAAAGTATTTGGGAGTGGTGTTAGACACGGACCTCAAAATGGTGAAACATACCAGAACGGCAGTGGAAAAGGCAGAGAAGGTTGCGGTAAGTCTGGATCGCTTAATGCCCAACGTAAAAGGTTTAACAAACGCCAAAAGACGAATCTTGAGCTCAGTTGTTTACTCCACCCTCCTTTACGGAGCACCAGCCTGGGGCCCAATAATTAGATGGAAAAAGTATGTCAACCTGCTGGAGAGAGTACAAAGGAAGGTGATGTTGAAGTTGTGCAGATCATACAGGACCTCGTCAACGCCGGCCCTACAAGTACTATCCGGTACTTTACCAATTGAAATGATGATTGAAGAGCGGATGGAAATGTATGATTTGCGCAAGTCAGCCATGGAGGACGAGATGGAGAGGAGAGAAAAGATAAAGGATTTGAAGGAGGAACTTCTTGTCAAATGGCAACTCAAATGGGAAGGAGAGCACACCAGGGGACAATGGACGAAACGCCTTATTCCGAGCATACATACATGGATCTCCAGAACCCATGGTGAGCTATCCTACCATTTGAGCCAATTCTTCACAGGCCATGGAAAGTTCGGGAGCTATCTCCATAAAATGAGGAAGGTGAGAACATCCAAATGCAACTATTGTGACTCAAT